>NC_056731.1:514311260-514363760 GCF_019279795.1 Protopterus annectens
GTGGATACTGATCTAGTAGAATGAGCCTTAATTTTGAATGGGAGATCCTTGCCATTGGAAGAGTAAATAAACGAAATACAGTTTAAAATCCAATTTGATAAAGTTATCTTAGAGACTGACATGCCTTTTCTTGTCTCAGAAAAAGATACGAACAATTGTTCTGATCTTCTAATCTCCTTGGTTCTATGTAGGTAGAACCTTAACTGTCTGTGAACATCAAGTTGATGAAACTTATATTCTGCACTGTTTGAATGATTAGGAAAGAAGACTGGCAATTCGATAGATTGATTCAAATTAGACTGAGAGCAAACCTTGGGGATGAAGGACGGATTTGTACCAAGGGAAACTCTGTCTCTATACAAAATCAAGTGGGGAGGTTTGACTGACAGTGCTTGCAACTCAGACACTCTTCTGGCGGATGTGAGAGCTACTAGAAAAATGGTCTTCCATGATAGGAACTTCAATTAACAAGAATGTGTGGGTTCAAAAGATGGGGAAGTAAGTTTAGACAGAACAAAATTTAAATCCCAAGGAGATACAGGTTCCTAAAAAGGAGGTCTTAGCAAGGTAGTGCCTTTTAGGAAAGATTTACACAGTCTTTGAGCCATAAGATTAGGCTCATGTTGTCCCAAATGAAAACTAGAGATTGCTGCCAATTGAACTTTGATTGTAGCAGCAGCTAATCCCTGATGAAAAAGTTTGGTTAGGAATTCTAACACCAAAGGAATGGAGGCTGTGTAAGGATCTACGTTTTTTTTCTTTTGCCCAGATAGAAAATCTTTTCCATTTTCTAGTGTATAATTTTCTGGTAGAAGGCTTGTGGAAGACGTGAGGACATGAGTAACTGCAGGTGAGAAATCATGAAGCCTGACTAGGGATGGAAGTGGAGCAGCCATGCTGTCGAGTTGAGGGTGTGGAGGCAGGGGTGGAAGGTGCCTGACATGTGTGTCAGAAAGTCTGGTACTGGGTCCAGAGTCCATGGATCATCCAGAAGGTGAGGCCCGAGAAAGGGGAACCAAATCTGAAGAGGACAGTAAGGAGTGATAAGAATCATTCTGCTTCCCTAGGTCTTTGCTTTTTGGATCACCTTCGATATCAGTGGAAAGGGAGGGAATGCATAAAGAAGTCCCGGGGGCTAATTGTGAACAAGTGTGTCTCTCGGTGTCTCCCTCGGGGGGGGGGGGTAAGGGAGAAGAAGCTGCTGCATTTGGTTTTGAGTGGACTGTCAAACAGATCGCAGCAAGGCTGTCCCCATTTGTGGAAAATCTGTTCCGCGACTTTCTGATTCAGAGACCACTTGTGAGGCATCAAGATTGCCCTGCTGAACTTAGCTATCACATTGGTTGTCTCCGGGATATGCGTTGCAACTAGAAAGCGTTAGGAAGATATCGCCCACTGCCAAACACGAAGAGCCTCTCGACATACGGGGTAGGATCTGGTTCTTCCTTGTTTGTTTATATACCATACCACTGACACATTGTCTGGCTGGATTGCTATCATCCCTAGAGGAAGAAAGTCGTGAAGTGCTTACAACACTAGTGGCACCGCTCTCATCTCTAGGACACTGATAAGGAAGTGAGCCTCATGATCTTGCCATGTGCCTTGGACAGTCCTGCCTAGATAATGCCCCCCCCCCCCATCAGGGAGGTATCTGTAGTCACAATAGCAACAGGTTGGCGAGGAATGAAAGGTGTTCCTATCATTAGTTTGTCGGGCTGAATCCACCAATGAAATTCCTTTTTGCAAGATTCCGTTATCAGAATAGGATGAGACAGAGGTAGTTCTTGAAGGGATCACTGGGAAAAGAGTAGCCATTGATGGATTCTCATATGTAGTCTGGCTAGTGGAACTAGAGTTATGGTAGAGGCCATGGTTCCTAAAAGTTTCAGCACTGTCTTGGCTTTGACTCTTTGTTGAGGAAGTAGACTATATATCTGTTGTCTCAGATTTTGTATTCTGTCTGCAGGAAGACAGGCTATCATGGCGACTGTGTCTATTTCTGCGCCTATAAAAGTCACATAGTGAGAGGGTGACAAGGCACTTTTCCCAATTTATCGTAATCCCTAGCCGAGTGCAGAGTTGGATGGTTGAATCCCTGGCTTGTAGAAGTAGGTGCCTGGTGGTGGCAGTCAGGAGCCAGTCAACCAGGTATGGAAACACTTGGAATCCAAGATGTCTCAAGTGAGCTGTCACTACTGCCATGCATTTGGTGAACACCCTGGAGGCTGTGGTAAGGCCAAAGGGCAGAGCACGAAATTGGTAATGACTGGCTCCCAGCCGAAAGCGTAAATGACTCCTCGGTGCTCTGTCCATTTTTATGTGGTAGTACGCATCTTGGAGGTCTATGGAGCACATCCAACTGTCTTTCCCTAACAGAGGGAGTATAGACTGCAGTACTACCACTTGGAACTTGGCCTACTTCACTGATTTGTTTAATTTGCTGAGGTCCAAAATGGGCCTCCAGTCCCTTGTTTGCTTTGGCACTAAAAAGAATCTGGAGTAAGTTCCGAATCCTAGCTGGTCTGCGGGGATGGTTTGGATGACTCTCTTTTGAAGCAACTTTTGAACTTCTATGGTTGCTTGATTCCTGTGACTGGGTGGAACATCTGGGATTTTCTTGGTGGTATGGGGTGGAAAAGAAAAGGGTATGGAGTATCCTCTGGTAATTATTCTTTGTACTCACTTGTCTTGGGTGATGTCATACCAGGCTTCTGGATACAAAGATAAGCGACCCCCGACTGGCTCCAAAGAAGAGCAGTCAGGCCCCATTTCAGGAGCGCTGATAGGGGCGTCCACGAAAAGAATCGCAGCCACCCTGGTTTTGCGGGCCCCCCCTGCCTCTATGGCGACATCTACCATTACCTCCTCCTCCTCTGCCTCTGAAGGAGGAATCACCCTGTGCGTCCGGGAAAAATATAGAAGTTATGTTCTTACCATAACGTTCCATGTTAGTTGTCTTCTTCTCGCCTTCTTCTTGCTGGATGGGTTCGGAGCCGACCTCGGCTCCGACTCGGCCACTCTAAAAGCTCGAGAGTTGGTTCCACCGGCTCGAGGCTCCCCTTATATCCCACAATGCTAGGCGAGAGTTACCTTAGATCTCGTTTGTAAGCTAACCCAGCTTATATCAAAAACAGTATAACTGTGAAACAGAATCCACCTCTAACAGCAGGAAGAAAGGGGGTGACCTATATCCTGAAACAAGAAAATATGCATAATAGCATATGACTAGGAAAGAGGTGGTAGAAAGAGAGGTCACGATCACAACTCCTCTAGGTCTGTCCAGGCCAGGGGGAAGGAGGGTGGGGCCAAGAAGAAGCGAGAAGAAGACAACTAACATGTAACGTTATGGTAAGAACATAACTTCTATATGTTAAGTTGTCTATCTACTTCATTCTTGCTGGATGGGACCGCGTCCCTAGCACCTTGTCCCGGGTGGCCTAACGGAACAGACTCCTGAGAACAGTGGAACCAAAATTAGCTCTATGCCTAGAAGCTAAATCCAACTTATAATGGGAAATAAAAGTGTGAGGAGTAGCCCAAGTAGCCGCTGCACAAATGGTGTCAATAGGCAGTCTGTCTTGGAAGGCTAGAGAAGTAGCCAAAGCTCTGGTGGAATGGGCTTTAGGTTTATTAGGCAGTTTTGGTGTCTAATCTCATAAACAAGGGTAATCAGAGATGTTAGCCATCTGGATAAAGATACCTTTGAAACTGGAAGTCCCTTTCTGCTTTCCATAGGAGACAAACAGCTGATCAGATTTTCTGAATAGTTTCGTCCTGTCCAAGTAGTACCTTAATTGACGATGAACATCCAGGTAGTGTAATTTTGTTCAGACCTATTTGAATACTCGGAAAAAGACAGGGAGGTCAATGCATTGGTTTAGATTTGATGTTGAAACCACCTTAGGCAAAAAGGCGGGTTAGTTCGTAAGGAAACTCTGTCCGTATGGAACACAAGGTAAGGAGAGCGACAACTGAGTGCTTGAAGTTCTGAAATTCTTCTAGCTGATGTGATAGCCACCAGAAAGAGAGTTTTCCATGATAATAACTTTAAGGAACATGAAGCTGCAGGTTCGAAAGGGGAAAGAATCAAAGAAGCAAGAACTAAATTTAGGTCCCAAGGAGAAGGAGGATTTCTTACAGGAGGTCTGAGAAGAAAAACTCCTTTCAAAAAGGCTTTGCAGAGTTTGTGGGACATTAGGGCAGATTCAGAAATACCCACATGGAAATTAGAAATAGCTGCCAATTGAACCTTAAGAGTAGATGGAGATGAACCTGCATGGAAGAGTTCAGCAAGAAAATCAAGGACTAGTTGGATGGAAGCGGTGAAAGGATCTATGTCCTTTCCTTGTGCCCAATATGAGAAGCGTTTCCACTTACTCAAATAAATCTTTCAGTGGAAGATTTATGGGAAGCTATCAAAATATCTCTAACAGAGTGAGATAATTGAGGAAGCCTGGCTACGGTTGGAAGTGGAGGAACCAAGCAGTGAGGTTCAGAGAGGGGAGGGCCCGATGAAACTGACCCGACTGATGGATCAAAAGATCTGGAACTAGGTCCAGATTCCACGGTCGCTCCAAAGAAAACGATGTAGAAAGGGGAACCACACTTGTCGAGGCCAGTAAGGAGCAATGAGGATCAATGAGGCCTTCTGAGCGATAGCTTTCTGTATTACTTGAGAGATCAGTGGGAAAGGAGGAAATGCATATAGAAGTCCCCGGGGCCAAACTTGGACTAGCGTCCCTGCTGGGTTGGCCTGGTAAAGGGAATAGAGTGAAGTATTCTCTGCACTTGCTGTTTTGGGGAGTAGCAAAAAGATCGCAGCAAGGCTGACCCCACTTGAGAAAAATCTCTCTCACTACAGAGTCTTTCAGAGACCACTCGTGAGGCATGAGAATAGCTCTGCTCAACTTGTCCATAATGTGATTGGACTTCCGGGGATGTGCGTTGCTATCAGAAACGCTGAGAAGAAATCGCCCATTGCCACAGTCTGAGTGCTTCTCGACACAGGGGTATGATCTGGTTCCGCCTTGTTTGTTGATGTACCACACTACAGACATATTGTCTGTCTGGATTACAATCGTTCCCAAGGGAAGAGAGTCTTGAAGGGCTTGCAACGCTAAAAGCACTGCTCTCATCTCCAGAACATTTATGTGCAAGTGGCATTCGTTTGGTTGCCATGTGCCCTGGACTGTCCTGCCCTGATAATGCCCCCACCCGATCAGGGAGGCATCCGTTGTCAGAGTAGCAACGGAGGAGGTGGAACAAAGGTCTCCCCAACAGCAGCTGGGGAAGACATCCACCACATGAGATGCTTTTGCACTTGCGTGATCATAATGGTGTGAGACATTGGAAGTTCCTGGTATGACCATTGAGAAAAGAGCATCCACTGAAGGATCGCATGTGGTATCTGGCCAATGGGAGGAGGTATGGCGCTGCCATGATTCCCAACACCTTTAGAACTAACCTGGCTTTGGCTCTGTTGTTGTTGAGAAGAAGTGACACCAATTTTGAATGTCTGATATCCTTTGGTTCGTTAGAGTTGCAGACATGTTTACAGTATCTAAATTTAGCCTATGTAGGTAATAGTGCGACAAGGCGACAAAACAGACTTTTCGCAATTTATTGAGATACCCAGTTTTGACAGGCGAAAAGTGTAATCTCTGGCCATCAGAAGGAGATGCTTGGTGGGAGCTGTGAGGAGCCAGTCGTCCAAATATGGAAACACCTGGAATCCTTGTCGTCTCAGGTGAGAAGCTACCACTGCCATGCATTTGGTAAACACCGGGGCAGTGGTGAGACCAAAGGGCAGGGCCCTGAATTGAAAATGACTGGTTCCCAGCCTGAAGCGGAGGAATCTTCTGGGCGTCTGTTCATTTTATGTGATAGTACGCGTCCTGAAGGTCTATAGAGCACATCCAGTTTCCTTTTCCCAATAGGGGAAGAATGGATTGCAGCGTGACCATCGAAATCTTGTTTTCTTGACCGATCTGTTCAAGATACTGAGATCCAAAATTGGTCTCCAGTCCCCTGTTTTCTTTGGAACTAAAAGAACCTTGAGTAGATTCCGGATCCTTGTTGGTCTGCTGGCACTGGCTGAATAGCTCTTTTGCAAGCAGTTTTGAAATTTCCAAAGCTGCTATATCCCTTTGGGGTGGAACATCTGGAAGGGATTTTTGACTGATTTGGAAAGCGAAGAAAGGGATGGAATAACCTTGAAATGATGGACTGTACCCATTTGTCTTGTGTCAAGGATAGCCAGGCTTCTGGGTACAGTGACAATCTTCCCCGACTGCCTCCGAAGATGGGCAGTCGGGCAACACCTCAGGGATGCTGAAAGGGCTTGTCAGGAAGGCTTCCCGATTGCCCTGGTTCTCGGACCCCCTGCCCCTAGGCGGCGTCTACCATTGTTATTCCCACCTCTGCCTCTGGTAGGAAAACGACTCTGTCGTCAGGCGAAGTCCCTTGAGATTGTTTACGGAACCACATCTTTCCACCCTTCTGGCCTTTGGGGTAAGGCCTAGAAGGAGTCGAAAACGGACTCCGGCGGCAGAAAGGGTCTTGCCATCAGTCTCGCACCTAGTCAGGGTTTCTTTCACTTGAGGACCAAAGAGATGATCCATCAAAGGGGAGTTCGTGAAAGGCGTCTTGAAAGGTTCCATAAAGTTGCATAGCCGCATCCAGGCGTGCCTACGTAAGGCTACCCTGTTCCTGCAGCTCTGCTCGCTCCATCGGCCGCATAAGGAGGCGCATGGAGGAGTTGGAAATGGAATTAAGGATAGCCAGCTGCGTGTTCATTTTTCTTGGAACCCGCAGCTGTAGGGTCCTTCAACATCTCACTCGCTTCCTTGACCAAGTCCCTTTGAAGGCAGTGAAATGGCACAGGTAATTCAGCGAGCATGGTAAAAGTCGCTGAGGAGAACATCCGCTTCCGTACCTGTCCATGGACCTAGATTCCTTGTTAGGTGGATGGACAGGCACTGAAGGATCAGCCAGTTCCTTCTTTGTGGCGGCAGCTACCACCATAGCATCCACAGAAACTCCTTTTGATAAAATTGCTTGTCTGATGGAGCTGTGATGAATTTGGAGGGTCTCCTGGGAGTGGGGTCCACTGAATCAGGAGCCGTCCATGCCTTTTAGCAACCACCTGCATGAGGGGTCGAAGGGGGGGGACACCCAGGAGGTGGAAGGATGAGAGCCAAACGCCTCAAGATACACAGATTCGTCCTCTGAAGGGTTGAGGGCTGGCCAATTTCCCTCTGTTTAAGGATCTCCAGAATGTCTGCAAATGAGACATCTTCAGAAGGGAGCAGGGGAACCCTCAGAATCATCCAGATCTGTGTCCGACGTGATAGACTCAGGTGAGTCAATGTGCTTCCTCTTGCACTTCCTCTTCCGAGGGGGCTCTTCTGCCAAATCAGGAGAGGCCTCGGAAGAGGATGAAATCCCAAAGGGGCTCCTGAGGAGCTGGCTCTCTGCGGTCCGGGATGAGGGAGTGAGTCGACTTACCCTGAGGCAGCATAGAGGGAGGGGCTGGAGCCGACTGTGGAGTAGAGCCAGGCTCTAACACACTCCGCATGACCTCGAAAGCCCCCTGTCAGGCAGAGCCAGAGGTTCCTGCTCCGAGGCTAAGGACCCCTCGGCACCGACAGTGATGGCTCCGAGGCGATGTCGGAGCCGAACTCCAGCCTTGAGCACCGAGAGGAGAGGGGGTCGGACAAGGGTCGATGCCACTCACCCCGAGCCGGCGAGGAAGTCGGCGCCGAGATTCCTCCGGAAGAAAGCGGAGCCGGCGCGGGCCGAAGACAATTGTCTCGGCTCCGGTGACCACAGTCTCGGTTCCGACCGACCCGGCTCCAAACTCAAAAGAGTCGAAGGAGGAAAGAGTTGATGGACGGGGCAGGCACCGACTGATGAGTCGGGCTCTGAAGCATCTGGGCAAGTGCCTCGGACTTAAGTAGTCGACTCACCACCCTCTGAAGGTCATGATCGGAAAGCCTCGATGACCTAGAGGAATGAGACCTTTGGCTCCGTTCAGACAGCAGGGGAGATCCTGGGCCGAATGAGCGGAGCCAAGAGAAGGTGACCTAGACCTCTTTCTGGTTGTCGGCTCCGAAGATCTTGTCGGAGCCGACAGATGTACCTGGATAACCTCGGCTCCGGCGGAGCGAGAACCACAGAAACTGTGGACTGAGTCTTATCGGCTCCAGCGAGCCGATAAAGGCAAGGTTGAACAACCTGAGGTCTCGGCTCAGAAGCGGGCCGAAGACCTCGATGCCTTAGAGGGCTTCCTGTTGAAACTGACAGGGAATCCTCTGGTTTTAACAAGCCTCTCAAAATTAACTTGTTCTTTCTTTCCTGCAGGACCCTGGGGCTGAAGCCATGGCACACAACACAGGAGTCCTGCAGGTGCAAACCCAGACAGTAGACACAAGAAGTGTGAGCGTCTGTCAGAGACATTTTCTGACAGCACGCATCACACTTCTTGAATCAAGACCTTTGCTTCCTTTGACATTATCCTAACTGACAGGTGTACACTAACACACACGAAACACACAGTTATACCCTGTCAGAAAAATTATTAAAAATTTTAGTAAAAATACTAGAAATTAAGCACAAAGAGTTAAACTACACAAACACACCCTAAGGAAGGGAAGGCCAAAGGCCCAAGGGAAGAACCAGCGGTTCTTTTAAAGAAAAGCAGGGAAAAATAGGGTCGGGATAAAAGCTATATCCTACACTAATTTGTGAAGAATTAAGGTTAAAAGGGGAAAAAAGAATAACTTTTTAGTATAAAAAGCTAACACTCACCAGGAACCGGTAGAAGCAACCAACCTCGAAGCTGTAGCGGCAAACGAGATCTGAGGTAACTCTCGCCTAGCATTGTGGGATATAAGGGGAGCCTCGAGCCGGTGGAACCAACTCTCGAGCTTTTAGAGTGGCCGAGTCGGAGCCGAGGTCGGCTCCGAACCCATCCAGCAAGAATGAAGGCGAGATAGACAACTTAACATCTCTGGATTTCTTGAACCGCATTTTCCCGCCACTCTGACCCTTAGGGTATGGTCTAGAATGGACGGCAAAATGTACTCCCATGGCAGAGAGAGTTTTCCCTTCCTGCTTGCACCTGGTGAGTGTATCTTTTACCTTTGGTCCAAACAAAGAGGAACCGTCAAAGGGGGCATTGGTAAAAGTAGATTTGAAGGGCTCTGCAAAGTTACATAAACGCATCCAGGAGTGTCTCCTAAGGAAAACTCCTGAACCTGCTGCCCTACTCGCTCCATCTGCTGCATAGGATATCAGCCTCATGGAGGAGTTAACAATGGAATTTAACGTGGACACTGAGCAGTAACCTTCTCAGGGACTCCTTCAGCTAATATACCTTGGAGAGTATCTCCTAGCTCCTTTAGAAGATCTCTTTGAAGCCTAGTAAAATGGGTGAGGTAATTCAGCGATCTGAGTTTAAATGCCGCTGAAGAGAAGATACGCTTCCCGTATCTATCCATCGTTCGGGACTTCTTGTTCGGTGGATGGACAGATGAAGAAGTCTCCACTAGTGCCTTCTTTGTGGCTGCCGCCAGCACCATGGCATCTACAGGCACACCTTTGGTCAAAAAAATCTTTCTCTTTGGGGGCTGAAAGAAATTTGTTGGGCCTTCTGGGACTGGTTCTACGGCATCAGGAGTTTCCCACACCTTTCGACAAACTAGGTCCAAGAGCTCATCAAAAGGTGGAGACACCCAAGAGGCTGAAGGATGAGACCAGAACGTCTTCAGGTACACTGACTCCTCATCAGAAGGGGTGACAGTGGGCCAGCCACCTCGCTGTTTCAGGATCTTTAAGATATCTACAAAGGAGATATCATCAGAGGACGACCTAGGGGACCCTTCTGACTCCTCGAGGTCAGTGTCAGAGGTGATGGACTCATCAAGGGAGTCTACATGCTTCCTCTTGCAAGTTCTCTTCCGAGGGGGCTCCTCAGAAGGGTATTCTGGGGACATCCCAGAAGACTGGGGGCCACCCAACGGGGGCTCCTGAGGCTGTGGGTCTCTGCTGCCAAGAGAGAGAGAGAGATGGTGCTGAGACAGAGGTCGGAGCTTGAGGGGGAAGAGCATCTGTACCCTTGTGCAGAGTTGAAGACCTAGACAGCACGCTCATCATCTCAAATGCAGATCTCTCTGGCTCCGAGGACAGTCCCGGTTCCAAGGAAATGGAAGTATCCCTCGGCTCCAAAGGGATTGGCTCTGAGACTGATGTAGGATCCGAGCTCAGCCTAGCCAATGCACCGAGAGGTAGGCTCGGAACCGAAGAAGTTCGAGTCCAAGCATCCCTGTCGGGGCCGACTGGTGAGCTTCGGCTCCTAGACAACAAGGACGGCGCCAAAGGTGTCGTAGTGGAACTCGGCTCCAAGACAGACACAAGAGGTGCTGGAACCGAGGGCTCCACAGCAAGTGGCACCAATAGCTCTGGCTCCGAAAGACCAACATGGCTCGGAGGAGGAACAGCAACAGAGAGTATGGTCTTAGATGGCTCCGGAACCGATTGGGTTGGAGCCACCAACAATTCAGGCAACATCGACGACTTCAAGAGTCTAAGCACTACTCTCTCTACATCCTCTTCAGACAGACTCTTGGAGGATCTGGAAGATAAGGTAGGTGACCTAGATCTCTACAAAATGAGAGATCTGACAGTTGGGGAGACCAGCAATAATTCTCCAGACCGGATATGAGGTAAATGTTCAGTAGTCGGCTCCGAAAAACTTGGGGCCAACACTGGAGTGTCAATACCGATAACCTCGACTGGCTCAGAGGACAGCGGAGCCGAAGAGGTAGAAGGTTTGTCCAATTTTGAGATTTTTTGAGGAGGTCCAGATAAAACAGTCGGTGTGGGAGAATCTCTCTTGGCCGACTTGACCTTCTCTTTTTTAGAGGAAGGAGATCTAGAATGTGAAGATGAAGAGCTGGCTAAATCCTCCTCAAAGGAAGGCTTAAGGAAACCTTTCAGGATCAGTTTGTTCTTCCTTTCCTGGAGAACTTGATAACTGAAAGAGTGACAGAAAGAACATGTTTCCTGAAGATGTATGGCACCGAGACAGTAAACACAATTACTATGTCCGTCAGTTATAGACATTTTTTGGGAGAATTTGAGACACTTTTTAAAACCCGAAGGTTTATGATCCTTAGACTACTTAGACATGTTTACTCAAACAGAAACACTAGGGATAGCAGAAAAAGAGGACAAGGTTCTCTAACTTAAATGGGCCTAGCCCTGCAAGACTCACTGCACACAAGGAAACACAACTGAGGACTAGGTCCTCTAACTTAAATGGGCCTAGCCCTGCTCAAGAACAACACACAAAGACGAGCAAAAACAGAGGACTAGGTCCTCTAACTTAAACAGGCCTAGCCCTGCTGAGGAAACAACACCAGAAAAAGGTTAATAGAGGACTAGGTCCTCTAACTTAAACGGACCTAGCCGTAAACATAGAAGAAGCTAAGTCAAGAAGAAAAGCTACCAAAAATTGCAAAATTTCAACAACAGGCTAAGTACTAGCTAATAAGAATAGTAAAAAAACACTGAACACACCTATCAATAATAGTACTATTCTAGTGAAAAAACAATATTAGAATAGGTCCTAACTCAAACACGGACCTGTGCTTATAAGAGTAAATATATCAACAAACTAGCACATAGGTAAGGGATACCACTCGGGGAACAAAACAGGCCTGCGAAGCAACGGCCAACAAGTTCTCAATAACAACTTCATAAAAATGCAAAAACACACTACTATTTCCTATCTATAATAACTACGACTAAGCTATATAAACTAATCTAATACTATATGCCAAAAATATCTCTATGAACAATAATAATGTAGAAAAAATCCAACTTAGCCACGGCCAAGAAAGTGAGCATTTCTGAACTAGTAGACACGGCAAACGAGATCTGGGGATTCTTACTAGTGCACTATGGGATACCTACTTTGCCACAAGCCAACTGAGAGACTTCGAGCTTTGTAATCAGTCAAGTCGGAGCCGAGGATCGGCTCCGAACCCATATGTAAGAATGAAGGCGAGAGACTACAGAACATCACAAGTTATGTACTCGCCACAATGATGTGCCTGTGTTGTCTCTTTTCATCCTTCCTCAGCTGATGAAATCTCGGATCCGACCTTAGATCCAGCTCTGGCCATTTCAATAGACTTTGGCTCCATGTCTTGATCGCTGTCCCTTAATTATAATCCTCTCCTAAGCCTGGATTACCTCAGATTGAGTTTGCCTCCTAATCAGCCTACCATCTTGTGCAAAAACAAGGTATCGAGAAAAATGAACAGTCCAACTTAAACTACATTCAAGTTGGAATAGATAAAAGAAAGAAGAAGACTAGATCTCATTCAGCAAGGCAAGCAGGAATTACTCCTCAGGACAAGACTAGGAGCCTAAATGGAAATCTTCCAAAGAAGAAAAGGAGCTGGAGGGTGGGAGGTTGAGGGAGGATGAAAAGGGACAACATAGATGCATCATTATTGTGAGCACATAACTTTTGTATCTGATGTTGATGTTGTCTTTTTCGTCCATTCCTCAACTGATTTCACAAAGTCCCCAGCTACAGAAAACCCTGGGTGGTCCTCTAGGAATATTCCTGAGCACAGCAGAACCAAATGCTGCTGTGCCCCTAAAAGATGTCCAATTTGTAATGAGCAATAAAGATATGAGCACTGGACCAAGTGGTAGCTGCAGAGATGTCATCGATGGAAACCCTGGAACAGAAAGCAGGTGATGTGGCCACAGATTTTTTGGAATGAATCTTAGAAGGTTTGGGTAAGGTCAACCCTTTATGCTTATAAACAAAGGGAATGCAGTCAGTGAGCCATCTGGCTAAAGCTAGTTTTTTTACTGCCTTGCCCAAATTAGCCTTGGAAAAAGATACTAAAAAATGGTCTAATTTCCTGAAATCTTTAGATGTAATGTGATCCTATCTCGCCTACATTCTCTACAGATGGGTTCGGAGCCGATCCTCGGCTCCGACTCGGCCGCTATACAATAGAACGCAGTCTCTTATTGGCTGAGTTACCTCGTATCCCAGGATGCACTACTACTGCTTCCCCAGATCTCATTTGCCGCTTCTCAAGCATAGACGTGGTCTCGGACTTGGCTGAGCTAAGTACCTCTTAGTCAGAAATTTTTTCTGTCTAGTTTTTTGTTAAACTTACCCAAAAGCTGTTTTAACAGCTACTTATTGTTGTGTGACTGTGTATTGATATATTTTTGTGGTAATTAAACGGTCCCGTTTAAGTTAGAGGGGCCTGGCCCTATCCTAGGCATTTTAGTTAGAGTCTAGGCTGTCTTTGTGTAATTTTTTTTTTTTTGGTAGTCAGTGTGTTTGTTGTTTGATATAGCCATGTCGAAGGAACATAGACCATCAGGGTTTAAAAAATGTTCTAAATGTAGTTATAAAATGTCCATTACAGACGACCATTCTTTGTGTGTCTACTGTCTGGGCCCGAAGCATCTCCAAGAATCCTGTAGCGTATGCCACACCTTTTCCTCTCGCATCCTCCAAGAGAGGAAAAATAAGTTGATTTTGAAAGGGCTTATTACCCCTTCCTTTGAGGAAGCCCTATCTTCTTCTTCACCTTCGAGGAAGAAAAAGTCTTCGGCTCCGACCAGCCCATCGGATCCGGCAGCAAAAAAGTCGCGGCAGGCTTCTCCGTCGGCTCCACGGACTTCGGAGCCGAGGTCGGAACGGTCTGCCTCGATGTCTCCAGCTTCGACTCCTCTGGCTTCGGAGTCGAGAGCTCGGGCGTCGAGAGGCGAGTCATCTCCATCGGCTCCACTGCCTTCGGAGCCGATGGGGGTTGCCCGCTCAGACTCTTCCCCTTCGGTGCCGAAGTCCACATCGGCTCCGAGGGAAATTGCAGTGGTAGTGGAATCTCCCTCGGCGCCGATACTTCTCGAACCCATAGGGAGCCAGTCCCCCAGTCTTTCGGAGCCGGCGGAGAAGTCGACTCAGACCCGGTCGGTCTCTTCTCGGTCGTCGAGGATGTCCGATTCGGATTTAGACAGGGTGCTTCAAAGGCTTTTTCAGTCTCCAGTCTTTGCAAAGTTGATCTCGGCTCCAGCCCAGTCGGCTCCAGAGCCGATCTCCCATCCTGTTATCTCGATTCCTCCTCCAACAGCTTCGGCGCCGTTGGAGTCGGTGTTGGTGGAGTCACTGGAGGTTATCGGGTCGGTTCCGACCCTAACTCCAACCCCGTCCTTTGGGTCGGGGTTCGGTACGCGGACCTCCTCTGTCGGCCCCGGGGGGACGCTTCGGGACCGATCCTTTTGGTTCTGAGCCTCCCTCTCGGTGCGTCGGCTGCGGGGGTTCCGACTGCTGTTGTGGCCTCGGGGGTTGAACCATCCCAGGACTCTGGGGGTCCCGCCTTCGAGGCCATGAGGAGTGCCTTGGCCAAATCCTCTGTGGCCACTTCTACCATCTCACCACCACCTTCCCTTGGCATGGAGACTGGCGCCTTTGCAATCCCCCTGTCTCACGACAGCGGAGCCCCTGGGCCTGAGGTTACCCCCATTGGGGGTTCCCTTCTTCCTGGAGGTCCCTCCGAAACGCTGGAGGAACCTCCGAGGAAGAAACAGTGTAAGAGGAAGCACGTCGACTCCCCTGATGAGTCTCTCACCTCGGATACCGACCTCGATGATGCGGAGGGGTCCCCCAAGTCGTCCTCGGATGATGTCTCCTTTGCGGACATCTTGGAGATCCTTAAGCAACGAGGCGACTGGCAGTCCAAACCCCCTTCTGCTGAGGAGTCGGTTTTCCTCAAGGCCTTCGGGGCTCAGCCCTCTGCCTCTTGGGTGTCTCCGCCCTTCGATGAGCTTCTGGATTTGATCTCTCGAAGGGCGTGGGAACACCCGGATTCTGTTGAACCGGTGCCAGCTTGCCCCAATAAATTCCTTTCGGCTCCCCCGGATAAGGACTTTCTCTCGAAAGGCGTGGCTGTAGATGCCATGGTGGTGGCATCTGCCACCCAGCAAGATGTGGCAGAGGCTTCAACGTCCGTCCATCCTCCTAATAAGGAGTCTAGGAGCATGGATCGGTACGGCAAGCGTACCCTTTCTTCAGCGGCCTTTACATTAAGGTCTCTGAACTACTTGACACATTTCACGAGACTGCAGAGGGATCTGGTCAAGGAGCTTTCGGATACCCTCTCTGGTAACTTACCTGAGCAATTGGCCCAGACGGTTAACTCCCAGTTGGCTACCCTGTCCTCATTATCCAGCTCGTCCATGAGGCTCATTTCTTATGCAGCCGAAGGAGCAAGCAGAGCGGCTGGAACAGGCGTTGCTCTACAGAGACAAGCCTGGCTATGCCTGTGTCACTTTGCGGAGGCCTTTAAGTCTTCCTTTGCCGATGCCCCCTTTGATGGGTCCTCACTGTTTGGACCCAAGGTAAAGGACACATTGACTCGCTGCGAACAGGAGGGTAAGGCTTTAACTGCCGTAGGGGCCCGGTTTTCCACTCCCTTCAGACCTTATCCCAAGGCTCGAAGAGGGGGGAAAATGTGGTTCCGTAAGTCTCAAAAGCCTTACTCGTCACAGCAGAGCGATTCCCCTTCTAGAGGCAGAGGAGGGGAAATTTTTCAGGGAGACGCCGTCCCAGAGGCGGCGGAGGCCCCCGCAACACTGGAGACCGCGAGTCCTTTCGTGGCTCCTCCTCCTTCCAGCATCCCTGAAGGAGTACCCGACTGTGCAGCTCCGGAGCCAGTCGGGGTCGTTTTTCGAGACACCTAAAGGCCTGGGAAAATATCACTCAGGACCAATGGGTGCTTCGAATCATCTCCGGAGGTTACACCATTCCCTTTTCTCAACCCCCCCCCCCACCAGTCCAGAGAATCCCGGACCCGCCACCCAGTCAACGGGATCATGCAGCCAGCGAAATATCAAAGCTGCTTCAAAAAGGAGTCATCCAACCTGTCCCCGCAGACCAGGCCGGATCAGGGACTTACTCAAGATTCTTTTTGTACCAAAAAAGACCGGGGACTTGAGACCCATTTTGGATCTCAGCAAATTAAACCGATTTGTGAAAGTCCAAATTCCGGATGGTCACTTTGCAATCCATTCTTCCGCTTTTGGAGAAAGGTGTTTGGATGTGCTCCATAGATCTCAAAGACACCTACTATCACATTCTGATAGATCAGGCGTCGAGGAGACACTTACGCTTCAGCCTAGGAGACAGTCATTTCCAGTTCCGAGCACTGCCCTTTGGTCTCACCACAGCCCCCAGGGTGTTCACCAAATGTTTGGCGGTGGTGACTGCTCACCTGAGAAGTCTAGGATTCCAGGTGTTTCCATACCTAGACGACTGGCTCCTAACTGCCACCTCCAGGCATCTACTCTTGGAAAATCTAGCAGCCACTATCACTCTAGGCAACTCCTTAGGAATCACCTTCAATTGGTCAAAATCTGTATTGCTGCCATCTCAGCGTATTCTGTTTATTGGTGCAGAAATAGACTCAAGTCAGATGCGAGTCTATCTTCCTGCGGAAAGGATAGCAACGCTCCAGTTTCAGGTTCAGAAATTACTCCTCAGACGTCGTGCTCCAGCGAGAATGGTCCTGCAGCTGTTGGGTTCCATGGCAGCCACCATTCTTCTGGTCCCCTTGGCAAGGTTGCACATGAGGATACTCCAGTGGCTCCTATCAGTCCAGTGGTCTTATCAAGACCTTCCCCTCAGTCACCACATATTGATCACAGAGACGTGCAAACAGGATCTTCATTGGTGGCTTCTTTCCTCCAACCTGAATCTAGGGCGACCCTTCGTTCCCCCACTCCCCTCTGCCACGTTGACTACGGATGCCTCCCAGACAGGGTGGGGGGGACATTATCTGGACAGGTCGGTCCAAGGCATGTGACACTCCGACGAGAGTCTACTCCACATCAATATCCTGGAAATGAGGGCGGTGCTTTTAGCGTTGCAAGCATTGCACGATCACCTCCCCAGGGTATGATTGCCATTCAGTCCGACAACATGTTGGTAGTCTGGTACTTAAACAGGCAAGGAGGGACCAGGTCTTACCCCCTTTGCAGAGAGGCCATGAAGGTATGGGATTGGGCGATTGCTACCAAGCGTTTCCTAGTGGCAACGCACATTCAGGGGAAATCCAACGTGATAGCCGACAGACTGAGCAGAACTATTCTCTCCCCTCACGAGTGGTCCTTGAACGACAGAGTGGTAGCGCAGATTTTCACGAGATGGGGAGTTCCTTGTTGCGATCTCTTCGCAAGTCCCCTCAACGCGAAATGCCAGCACTTCTTCACTCTCACCCCAGTTCCCGGGGAGACCCCCAAGGATGCTCTAGTCCACGTTTGGCCCCCCCGGTCTGCTATACACCTTTCCACCGGTTCCCCTTCTCCCCAAGGTGATTCAGAAGGCGATTCGCTTGGGAAGCAAAATGATACTAATCGCCCCATACTGGCCTCGTCAAGTCTGGTTCCCCTTTCTTCACAAATATGCATTGGAGGGTCCCTGGTTCCTGGACCAAGTTCCGGACCTTTTGACGCATCAGTCAGGACAGCTCCATCAGTCCCTCCATTCATTGAAGTTAGCAGCTTGGCTACTCCTCTTCCAACCATAGTTAGGAGCCATTCTTTCGCCCCTGAAGTCATGCATATTTTGTCTTCGGCCCACAAGACTTCTACTAAAAAGATGTATAGCAATAAATGGAAGAGGTTTGCTATTTGGGCCCAACTCCGAGGATTAGACCCTATGACAGCCTCGGTGTCAGAGGTACTGAAGTTTTTAGCTTCCCTGTTTAACCAAGGTTGCTCGGTGTCTACCATCAAAGTGCAATTGGCTGCTATTTCCAATTTTCACGAGAGAGTAGAACCACCTTTAATGAGCAACAAGTTGTGCAAAGCCTTTATTAAAGGAGCTTGGCTTCTACGACCCCCTATATCTCAACCTGCACTACCGTGGGACCTTAACGTGGTGTTAGGTGCATTAACCTCATCTCCCTTTGAGCCGGCAGCAACCTGTGATTTAAAATTTCTTTCTTGGAAGACTGCTCTACTAGTTGCTATTACATCAGCCAGGTGAGTTTCAGAACTTCAAGCCCTATGTGTCAAACCACCATACCTGGTATTTCACAAGGATAGAGTATCTCTTAGACCAAACCCATCCTTTATACCAAAGGTTTGTTCTAACTTTTGTTTACAACAATCACTGGAACTACCGGTCTTTTTCCCTAAGTATTCGAACAGAGCTGAATATACTTTTCACAGCTTGGACGTACACAATTACGTTTCTATTTGGATAGGACACACCAAGCACGAAAATCAGATCAACTGTTTGTGTCTTTTTCGGATAGTAAATTAGGCAAAGCTGTCACAAAAGTCACTATTGCCAAGTGGATCAGGGACTGTATCAGTCATATTTATCTCATTTCAAATAAGGAGCTTATAGTTCCAGTGAAAGCTCATTCTACTAGGGCTATGGCCACTTCGGCAGCCTTTCATTCCAAGCTCTCTATTAGTGACATTTGTGCGGCTGCTACGTGGTCTTCTTCACACATCTTTATTTCTCACTACAAATTGGATGTGGCATCTAGGGGTCGAGCTTCCTTCGGTTCCACAGTTCTCAGGAGTGTTTTCCAGTGAGCCACCCAGGAATTAGGTGCTAGGGACGCTGTCCCATCTGTACAGAATGTAGGCGAGATAGGATCACATTACATCTTTTAGTTATGTACTTACCATAACTTTAGATGTATGGGATCCATCTCGCCTACATTCCTAATAACCCACCCTCCTTCCCCCTGCCTCGTAGACCAGGAGAGACCGGACGATCCGAAATTGAACTTCTTTCCTCTCTTGAAAGACCTGAGAATGTTATAACAATAGATGTAATGTGATCCTATCTCGCCTACATTCTCTACAGATGGGTTCGGAGCCGATCCTCGGCTCCGACTCGGCCGCTATACAACAGAACGCAGTCTCTTATTGGCTGAGTTGCCTCGTATCCCAGGATGCACCACTACTGCTTCCCCAGATCTCGTTTGCCGCTTCTCAAGCATAGACGTGGTCTCGGACTTGGCTGAGCTAAGTACCTATTAGTCAGAAATTTTTTCTGTCTAGTTTTTTGTTAAACTTACCCAAAAGCTGTTTTAACAGCTACTTATTGTTGTGTGACTGTGTATTGATATATTTTTGTGGTAAAATTGTGTTTTTTGTGGTAATTAAACGGTCCAGTTTAAGTTAGAGGGGCCTGGCCCTATCCTAGGAGTTTTAGTTAGAGTCTAGGCTGTCTTTGTGTAATTTTTTTTTTTTTTTTTTGGTAGTCAGTGTGTTTGTTGTTTGATATAGCCATGTCGAAGGAACATAGACCATCAGGGTTTAAAAAATGTTCTAAATGTAGTTATAAAATGTCCATTACGGACGACCATTCTTTGTGTGTCTACTGTCTGGGCCCGAAGCATCTCCAAGAATCCTGTAGCGTATGCCACGCCTTTTCCTCTCGCGTCCTCCAAGAGAGGAAAAATAAGTTGATTTTGAAAGGGCTTATTACCCCTTCCTTTGAGGAAGCCCTATCTTCTTCTTCTTCACCTTCGAGGAAGAAAAAGTCTTCGGCTCCGACCAGCCCGTCGGATCCGGCAGCAAAAAAGTTGCGGCAGGCTTCTTCATCGGCTCCACGGACTTCAGAGCCGAGGTCAGAACAGTCTGCCTCGATGTCTCCAGCTTCGACTCCTCTGGCTTCGGAGTCGAGAGCTCGGGCGTCGAGAGGCGAGTCATCTCCATCGGCTCCACTGCCTTCGGAGCCGATGGGGGTTGCCCGCTCAGACTCTTCCCCTTCGGTGCTGAAGTCCACATCGGCTCCGAGGGAAATTGCAGTGGTAGTGGAATCTCCCTCGGCGCCGATACTTCTCGAACCCATATGGAGCCGGTCCCCCAGTCTTTCGGAGCCGGCGGAGAAGTCGACTCGGACCCGGTTGGTCACTTCTCGGTCGTCGAGGATGTCCGATTCGGATTTAGACAGGGTGCTTCAAAGGCTTTTTCAGTCTCCAGTCTTTGCAAAGTTGATCTCGGCTCCAGCCCAGTCGGCTCCGGTGCCGATCTCCCATCCTGTTATCTCGATTCCTCCTCCAACAGCTTCGGCGCCGCTGGAGTCGGTGTTGGTGGAGCCGGTGGAGGTTATCGGGTCGGTTCCGACCCTAACTCCAACCCCGTCCTTTGGGTCTGGGTTCGGTACGCGGACCTCCTCTGTCGGCCCCGGGGGGACGCTTGGGACCGATCCTTTTGGTCCCAAGCCTCCCTCTCGGTGTGTCGGTTGTGGGGGTTCCGACTGCTGTTGTGGCATCGGGGTTTGAACCATCCCAGGACTCTGGGGGTCCCGCCTTCGAGGCCATGAGGAGTGCCTTGGCCAAATCCTCTGTGGCCACTTCTACCATCTCACCACCACCTTCCCTTGGCATGGAGACTGGCACCTTTGCAATCCCCCTGTCTCACGACAGCGGAGCCCCTGGGCCTGAGGTTACCCCCATTGGGGGTTCCCTTCTTCCTGGAGGTCCCTCCGAAACGCTTTTGGAGGAACCTCCGAGGAAGAAACAGTGTAAGAGGAAGCACGTCGACTCCCCTGATGAGTCTCTCACCTTGGATACCGACCTCGATGATGCGGAGGGGTCCCCCAAGTCGTCCTCGGATGATGTCTCCTTTGCGGACATCTTGGAGATCCTTAAGCAACGAGGCGACTGGCAGTCCAAACCCCCTTCTGCTGAGGAGTCGGTTTTCCTCAAGGCCTTCGGGGCTCAGCCCTCCGCCTCTTGGGTGTCTCCGCCCTTCGATGAGCTTCTGGATTTGATCTCTCGAAGGGCGTGGGAACACCCGGATTCTGTTGAACCAGTGCCAGCTCGCCCCAATAAATTCCTTTCGGCTCCCCCGGATAAGGACTTTCTCTCGAAAGGCGTGGCTGTAGATGCCATGGTGGTGGCATCTGCCACCCAGCAAGATGTGGCAGAGGCTTCAACATCCGTCCATCCTCCTAATAAGGAGTCTAGGAGCATGGATCGGTACGGCAAGCGTACCCTTTCTTCAGTGGCCTTTACATTAAGGTCTCTGAACTACTTGACACATTTCACGAGACTGCAGAGGGATCTGGTCAAGGAGCTTTCGGATACCCTCTCTGGTAACTTACCTGAGCAGTTGGCCCAGACGGTTAACTCCCAGTTGGCTACCCTGTCCTCATTATCCAACTCGTCCATGAGGCTCATTTCTTATGCAGCCGAAGGAGCGAGCAGAGCGGCTGGAACAGGCGTTGCTCTACGGAGACAAGCCTGGCTACGCCTGTGTCACTTTGCGGAGGCCTTTAAGTCTTCCTTTGCCGACGCCCCCTTTGATGGGTCCTCACTGTTTGGACCCAAGGTAAAGGACACATTGACTCGCTGCGAACAGGAGGGTAAGACTTTAACTGCCGTAGGGGCCCGGTTTTCCACTCCCTTCAGACCTTATCCCAAGGCTCGAAGAGGGGGGAAAATGTGGTTCCGTAAGTCTCAAAAGCCTTACGCGTCACAGCAGAGTGATTCCCCTTCTAGAGGCAGAGGAGGGGGAAATTTTTCAGGGAGACGCCGTCCCAGAGGCGGCGGAGGCCCCCGCAACACTGGAGACCGCTAGTCCTTTCGTGGCTCCTCCTCCTTCCAGCATCCCTGAAGGAGTGCCCGACTGTGCAGCTCCGGAGCCAGTCGGGGGTCATTTTTCGAGACACCTAAAGGCCTGGGAAAATATCACTCAGGACCAATGGGTGCTTCGAATCATCGCCGGAGGTTACACCATTCCCTTTTCTTAACCCCCCCCCCACCAGTCCAGAGAATCCCAGACCCGCCACCCAGTCAACGGGATCATGCAGCCAGCGAAATATCAAAGCTGCTTCAAAAAGGAGTCATCCAACCTGTCCCCGCAGACCAGGCCGGATCAGGGACTTACTCAAGATTCTTTTTGGTACCAAAAAAGACCGGGGACTTGAGACCCATTTTGGATCTCAGCAAATTAAACCGATTTGTGAAAAAGTCCAAATTCCGGATGGTCACTTTGCAATCCATTCTTCCGCTTTTGGAGAAAGGTGTTTGGATGTGCTCCATAGATCTCAAAGACGCCTACTATCACATTCTGATAGATCAGGTGTCGAGGAGACACTTACGCTTCAGCCTAGGAGACAGTCATTTCCAGTTCCGAGCACTGCCCTTTGGTCTCACCACAGCCCCCAGGGTGTTCACCAAATGTTTGGTGGTGGTGACTGCTCACCTGAGAAGTCTAGGATTCCAGGTGTTTCCATACCTAGACGACTGGCTCCTAACTGCCACCTCCAGGCATCTACTCTTGGAAAATCTAGCAGCCACTATCACTCTAGGCAACTCCTTAGGAATCACCTTCAATTGGTCAAAATCTGTATTGCTGCCATCTCAGCGTATTCTGTTTATTGGTGCAGAAATAGACTCAAGTCAGATGCGAGTCTATCTTCCTGTGGAAAGGATAGCAACGCTCCAGTTTCAGGTTCAGGCATTACTCCTCAGACGTCGTGCTCCAGCGAGAATGGTCCTGCAGCTGTTGGGTTCCATGGCAGCCACCATTCTTCTGGTCCCCTTGGCAAGGTTGCACATGAGGATACTCCAGTGGCTCCTATCAGTCCAGTGGTCTTATCAAGACCTTCCCCTCAGTCACCACATATTGATCACAGAGACGTGCAAACAGGATCTTCATTGGTGGCTTCTTTCCTCCAACCTGAATCTAGGGTGACCCTTCGTTCCCCCACTCCCCTCTGCCACGTTGACTACGGACGCCTCCCAGACAGGGTGGGGGGGACATTATCTGGACAGGTCGGTCCAAGGCATGTGACACTCCGACGAGAGTCTTCTCTACATCAATATCCTGGAAATGAGGGCAGTGCTTTTAGCGTTGCAAGCATTGCACGATCACCTCCCCCAGGGTATGATTGCCATTCAGTCCGACAACATGTTGGTAGTCTGGTACTTAAACAGGCAAGGAGGGACCAGGTCTTACCCCCTTTGCAGAGAGGCCATGAAGGTATGGGATTGGGCGATTGCTACCAAGCGTTTCCTAGTGGCAACGCACATTCCGGGGAAATCCAACGTGATAGCCGACAGACTGAGCAGAACTATTCTCTCCCCTCACGAGTGGTCCTTGAATGATAGAGTGGTAGCACAGATTTTCACGAGATGGGGAGTTCCTTGTTGCGATCTCTTCACAAGTCCCCTCAACGCGAAATGCCAGCACTTCTTCACTCTCACCCCAGTTCCGGGGGAGACCCCCAAGGATGCTCTAGTCCACGTTTGGCCCCCCGGTCTGCTATACGCCTTTCCACCGGTTCCCCTTCTCCCCAAGGTGATTCAGAAGGCGATTCGCTTGGGAAGCAAAATGATACTAATCGCCCCATACTGGCCTCGTCAAGTCTGGTTCCCCTTTCTTCACAAATATGCATTGGAGGGTCCCTGGTTCCTGGACCAAGTTCCGGACCTTTTGACGCATCAGTCAGGACAGCTCCATCAGTCCCTCCATTCATTGAAGTTAGCAGCTTGGCTACTCCTCTTCCAACCATAGTTAGGAGCCATTCTTTTGCCCCTGAAGTCATGCATATTTTGTCTTCGGCCCACAAGACTTCTACTAAAAAGATGTATAGCAATAAATGGAAGAGGTTTGCTATTTGGGCCCAACTCCGAGGATTAGACCCTATGACAGCCTCGGTGTCAGAGGTACTGAAGTTTTTAGCTTCCCTGTTCAACCAAGGTTGCTCGGTGTCTACCATCAAAGTGCAATTGGCTGCTATTTCCAATTTTCATGAGAGCGTAGAACCACCTTTAATGAGCAACAAGTTGTGCAAAGCCTTTATTAAAGGAGCTTGGCTTCTACGACCCCCTATATCTCAACCTGCACCACCGTGGGACCTTAACGTGGTGTTAGGTGCATTAACCTCATCTCCCTTTGAGCCGGCAGCAACCTGTGATTTAAAATTTCTTTCTTGGAAGACTGCTCTACTAGTTGCTATTACATCAGCCAGGCGAGTTTCAGAACTTCAAGCCCTATGTGTCAAACCACCATACCTGGTATTTCACAAGGATAGAGTATCTCTTAGACCAAGCCCATCCTTTATACCAAAGGTTTGTTCTAACTTTTGTTTACAACAATCACTGGAACTACTGGTCTTTTTCCCTAAGTATTCGAACAGAGCTGAATATACTTTTCACAGCTTGGACGTACACAGACAATTACGTTTCTATTTGGATAGGACACACCAAGCACGAAAATCAGATCAACTGTTTGTGTCTTTTTCGGATAGTAAATTAGGCAAAGCCGTCACAAAAGTCACTATTGCCAAGTGGATCAGGGACTGTATCAGTCATATTTATCTCATTTCAAATAAGGAGCTTATAGTTCCAGTGAAAGCTCATTCTACTAGGGCTATTGCCACTTCGACAGCCTTTCATTCCAAGCTCTCTATTAGTGACATTTGTGCGGCTGCTATGTGGTCTTCTTCACACACCTTTATTTCTCACTACAAATTGGATGTGGCATCTAGGGGTCGAGCTTCCTTCGGTTCCACAGTTCTCAGGAGTGTTTTCCAGTGAGCCACCCAGGAATTAGGTGCTAGGGACGCTGTCCCATCTGTAGAGAATGTAGGCGAGATAGGATCACATTACATCTTTTAGTTATGTACTTACCATAACTTTAGATGTATGGGATCCATCTCGCCTACATTCCTAATAACCCACCCTCCTTCCCCCTGCCTCGTAGACCAGGAGAGACCGGACGATCCAAAATTGAACTTCTTTCCTCTCTTGAAAGACCTGAGAATGTTATAACAATAGTCTGTTTCTGTGAGCATGTGTGCGGACAAACAAGATCTGGGGAAGCAGTAGTGGTGCATCCTGGGATACGAGGTAACTCAGCCAATAAGAGACTGCGTTCTATTGTATAGGCGAGTCGGAGCCGAGGATCGGCTCCGAACCCATCTGTAGAGAATGTAGGCGAGATGGATCCCATACATCTAAAGTTATGGTAAGTACATAACTAAAAGTTTGTTTCTGTGAGCATGTGTGCGGACAAACAAGATCTGGGGAAGCAGTAGTGGTGCATCCTGGGATACGAGGTAACTCAGCCAATAAGAGACTGCGTTCTATTGTATAGCGGCCGAGTCGGAGCCGAGGATCGGCTCTGAACCCATCTGTAGAGAATGTAGGCGAGATGGATCCCATACATCTAAAGTTATGGTAAGTACATAACTAAAAGTTCTATGGAGACAGAATCTAAGCTGTCTGTGAACATCCAACAGGTTTATCATATGCATAGTCCCTTGTTAGAAAAGCTTTGGAAAGAAAATAGGTTGACTGATGGACTGGTTGATCGCTGTCTCCGATGCCAGCTTAGGTAGGAAAGAAAGGTTAGTCCGAAGGGACACCCTATCCTTATGAAAAACTAGATACAGCGGCTGGGAAGAGAGTGCCAGGAGTTCTGATACTCATCTATGTGATGTAATTGCAACCAGAAAAATGGTTTTCCAGACAAAAACTTTTCCACCTTGGCAGAGGGCTCAAAGGGAGACTGTATCAAAGCCCGAAAAGGTACTCTTAAATCCCATAGCAGAGTAGGCTCCTTAATAGGTGCTTAAAGTAAAAATGTACCTTTAAGAAAGGCCTTACATGATCTCAGTGATGCCAAGGAAGAATATTTTTCCCTATGTGAAAATTATAAACGGCAACAGTTTGGATCTTAACTGTAAAATAACTATCTCTGCTACTGAAAATGGAGGCAAGAAAATCAAGGACAGCTGAAATAGCTGTTGAAAACATGACCATTTGTCTCCGGAGAGCCCCAAAAGAAAATATTTTCCATTTGCTCTTATAAATCTTCCCAGCAAAATCTTTCTGGAAGGACGTAAGGATATGACATACAGAGGAAGAAAGCCTGGACTATCTAGCTATCGCTGGAAGTGGAGAAACCATGCAGTCAACTTGAGGGTCTGAATATCCAGGTGAGGTATTCCAGATGGGTTTGAGATAGAAGGTTCTAAGTAGGATCCAAAACCCATAGAAGATGTACCAGATGAGGCCACAGGAAGGGAAAAGCACACTTGTTGAGGCCAGAATGGGGCGATGAGGATTACTTTGCTCGTCTGAAATGCTTTCTGAAGAAACTTGGGAATAACAGGGTTGGGGGAAAGACGGAATCACTACTAAATCTCGAAATTCCACAATCCCGAGACTCTGTATCCTGAAGACCAGAATCTCGAGATTGTAGAATCTCGAACATAAAAAGACAATATTTGCTAACGTATATGCAGGGGGGCAAGCCCTCTGCACCCTCCTCATCCCCTGCAACTTAAATATACCAACTCTGTGATTGTACTACAGTGGCGTGAACAGCAAAATAGTGCTGTGCAGAGCGGAATGGAAACTTTGCCATTCACTCCACTGTAGTGCGATCTCGGAGTTGGTATATTTAAGTTGCGGGGGTGTGGGGATGCAGGAGGGCTTCCCCCTGCATGTACATTTGACAATGTTTTTTTTTTGTTTACTTTTGTTTTGTTTTTTTATCTTCGAGATTCCGCAATCTCGAGATTCTGGTCCTCGGGATTCAGAGTCTTGGGATTGTGGAATTTCGAGATTTAGTAGTGATCCCGGAAAGACACAGAGGACACCGGAGAGCCAATCATGAATCAAAGAGTTTCTTGGTTACTCTCCCTCTTGAGGGATCAGTGCAAATTACCATCTGCACTTGGAATTGTGGGGAGACATGAAGAAGTTGCAGCATGGTTGGCCCCAATGGAGAAAAATCTTTCCTGCCCCTAACAGATTGAGACAGCACTCATGAGGGAGTAAGATGGACCCACCCACTTTGTCTGCTAGCATGTTGAACTTCCTGTATGTGCTGCCAACAGAAACCGGCCATTGCCACACTTGCAAAGCATCTCAACATAATGGATAGGATCAGGTTCATCCCACTTGTTGATGTACCTCTCCACTGACATGCTATCTGTCAGAACAACAACCATTCCTGGAGGGAGAACATCTTGAAATGCCTGCAACACTAACAGGACTGTTGAAATTTCAAGGACATTGACGTGAAGATTGACTTTCAAATGGGGCCAATTGCCTTGGACTGTCCTCCCAAGTAATGTCCCCCCACCCTAGTAGGGAGGCATCCATAGGCACTGTTTCCTTGAGTACAGGAAGGATAAAAGGGTGGCCATGAGAAAATTCTTCTTCATCAATCCACCGGTCTATGTGTTCTTTGCAAACCTTTGTAATATGAACTGGTGTGGCCGGGGGGTATCGCCCTATTGAACATTTTACTGCAAATGTCAACTGCAGTACCTTCATGTGAAACCTTGCTAAAGGTACCAGAATTATGGAAACTGCCATAGATCTGAGAAGTTGTTAAGACTAACCTGTCTGGAGGGGAAGGAAGAAAGAGAGAGAAGGTGTGATGTCTGACTATGCAAATTGCTTAACCTTTATGTGGAAAGCTTGCAATTTTTGCCACTCTATCCAGATGAACACCAATGAATTCCAGGACTTGAGTGGGTGAGAGTTGAGATTTGGAGTATTTCACTGTGATGCCCATTTGAAGACATAGTTAGAGCAAGTAGTCCATGGCTGGAATTAGTAGATATTTGGTGGGAGCAGAGAGGAGCCAGTCATCAGGATATACAGACACCCAGAATCCTAGCAGTCTCAAGACAGCTGCAACCACTGCCACACACTTGGTTAACACCCTGAGAGCTGGGCCTTGAACTGGTAGTGAATGGCTACCAGCCAGAAGCATAGGTATCTTTTGCAATGCCTGTCTATTTTGATGTGATAGTACACATCCTGAAGATCTATTGACCAAAATCCAATCATCTTTGTGCAACAGTGGCAGAATGGACTTAACAGTGACCATATGGAACTTCGAATGTTTGACAAATTGATTCAAACTGCTGAGATACAAAAATTGGTCTTAGGCCCCTGATTTTTTTAGCACCAAACAGAATCTTGAGTATGTTGTGAATCCTTGCTGGTCTGGAGGGACCGGTTGGATGACTTATTTTAACAGTAGCATTTCTATTTCTATGGCTGACACTTTCCTCTGACTGTGTGGAACATCAGGAATACTTTTGGGATGACTGGGAGGTTGAAAGGAAAATGGAATGTAATAACCTCTGGATATTATATTCTGTACCCAGGTGTCTTTGGTGATGGCTGTCTAGGCTTCTGGGTGCAGGGATAAGCACCCCTGACTGCCTTCAAAGGGCAGCAGTTGGGCAACCTTTCAGGAGTGCTGAAAAGGCTTCTCAAATGAAGGGACTTTGAAGCCCTGGTGCTGCGCGCCCTCCTCTGCCACATGAGTGAAGTCTGCCATTACAGCCCCCCCACTGTTGTGGGGGGGGGTTGTCTGTTCTGAGAAGACAGTTATGACTTGTGGAACTACATATTTCTACCTCCTCTCTGGTTCCATGAAAAAGTCCATTGATGGGTAGAAACATGTACGCCTACAGCAGATAATGTCTTCCCATTCTGTTTGCTCCTGGAGAGAGTTTCCTTCACCATACAGCCAAACAAGTGTAGATCCATCAAAGGAAGCACCGATGAAGGATGTCTTGAAGGGCTCCACAAAATCCCAAAAACATATCCAGGCATGCTTTCTTATTGCAAATCCTGAACTAGCAATTCTCAAAGCTCCTTATGAGGCACGAGAAATCAGACTCATGGAGACATCTGATAAGGACTGAAGGGTGGCCAGTTGTGAAGAAACAGTCTTCTTATCCTCCACAGATACGGACCCCAAGAGGGCATTGGAAAAACTCCTTGATCAAGTCCCTCTGAAATCTCGTAATGTGTGCGAAGTAGTTAACTGACCTGTGGGCAAAGGTCACTGAGGCATAAACACACTTCCCAAATCTGTCCAATGCCCTGGACTGTCTGTTTGGGGGATGGACAGAACATTGTTTAGCAAGTTCTTTCTTAGTGGCAGCTGCTACCAACATAGCATCCTCTGAGGGACCCTTGTTCCCATGGGTCTGATCCATTGGCACAAGGAAGTACTTATCTTGTCTCTTGGGGACAGGTTCTGTGGCATTCAAATCCTGCCAAGTCCAGCAGGAAATGAGGGCCACCATCTCATCCCCCAGGGGAAGACTACTAAGGATGTAGCTGAACCGTCCTTGAAAGCCTCAAGAAACACTGCCTCCTCCTGAAAGAGGTGGTCAGAAGACCAAACACCTTTCTGTCTCAAAAGTTTGAGGATTTCACCAAAAGAGACATCCTCAAGGAGTGATATGGGGACCCCCCTTTCATCAAAGTTAGTGTCTTCCATCAAAGACTCCTGTGGGGATTCTAAGTGCCTCCTTTTACATGTACACTTCCGAGGGGGCTCTTCAGTGGGATGCTCCGGGGAAGACTTAGAAGTGAGAGCAGCATCCTGAATGAGGACCGTCTCGAGGCTTGACTGGGCTGGCTGTCCCGATGGAGCAGGATGAAAAGACACAGGATTCAAAGTAGACAGTTGTAGAGGGGGTTGACCTGAGGGGGCAAGGATGTCTTGTTCACAGAGGTGGAAAAGAATCTCTCCATTACCTCAAAAGCATAGCTCATGAAGGAACCAATAACTGACCTAGTAGGAGCTGAAGACACATGCCCAGAAAGTACAGTTGTGTACACTTACCATAAATGTAGATGTTCAAGTGTATTCACTGTTGCAGTCATCACATTTGGGTTATCTGCCTGCAGTTAGCCCTCAGTCGGCCTGAATACCAGATTCTTAGGATTTCTGCGTCGGATGCTGTCACTTCTTCCATGACGTCAGGGGTATAAAACATGCAGCAGACGCCATTACATCAGTTTTTCTTGCCCCATATGTCAGGAGCCCCTGAACAAGAAGCAATTACATGGTGTGGAACACCTCCAGCAAAAAACAAATACCAATGATATAAGGTATGCCAAACAAAAAGGATAGGTAGAAGTAAGGAGAAGTCAGGGGGCTGGAGGGAGGGTAACCAAGACTGCAACAGTGAATAAACTTGAACATCTACATTTATGGTAAGTGTACACAACTGTACTATGTTCTTCTTGTTTCACTGTTGCAGTCATCACATTTGGGTTGATTCCCAAAGCTGAGGATGGGTGGAGGCAGTCAAGAAGCATTAGAGCTGGCAAGCAGGCCCTGTAAGACTGCTGTGGCAAATCCAGCTCTTGATTTAGAAAAGATAGGTAAGTGGTAATGCTTGGTGAAAGTGTGTACAGAGCTCCAGGTTGCAGCTTCCAGGATGTCCCTGGTAGGTACTCCCCTGAGAAAGGCTGTAGAGGTAGATACAGCCCTAGTGGAATGTGTTCTGATCCCCTGTGGGGTAGGTTTCCCATGGTGTTTGTAGCAGAAATGGATGCAGTGTGCTATCCATTTAGAAATGGTTTGCTTTGAAATGGCCTTGCCCTCTGCCCCTGCAGCAAAGCTGACTAGCAGCTGGTCAGTTTTCCTGAAAGGCTTAGTCCTGTCCAGATAAAACCTAAGCTGCCTGTGTACATCCAGGGAGTGTAGGATCCTTTCCCCTTTATTCTGAGGATTAGGGAAAAAGGTTGGAAAATGAATGGATTGGTTTAAAGCCACACTAGGTACCACCTTGGGCATACATGATGGGTTAGTCCTGTGGGAAACCCTGTCCACATGGAAGATAATGAAGGGTTCCACGGCCATAAGGGCCTGCAATTCAGACACTCTTCTTGCTGAAGTGATGGCTAGAAGTAAAGCTGTTTTCCATGAGAGGAATTTTAACTCTGCTGTAGCAGTAGGTTCAAAGGGCTGAATTGTGAGCTTTTCCAATGCAAAGTTAAGGTCCCAGGCTGGAGTGGGAGCTCTCCTGGGGGGGAGGGGGTCTTATAATTTTGGCTCCTCTCAGGAACTGTTTGACCAGAGGATGACAGAAGAGGTGTGGCTCAGTATTATAATGAGCTGAGATGGCAGATGCATGAATCTTAATTGAAGAGAAGGATAGGCTTTTGTGGAGCATTTCTGTTAAGTAATCTAGTATATGAGGTAAACTGGGTATGGTTGTTTTCATTTCCTGAGACTGGCTCCAAGAAAAGTACATTTTCCACTTTTCCGAATAGGATTTTCTAGTACTGGGTCTCCTTGCCTCAAGGATGACATCCAGCACCTGTTTACTGAGGGCTGCTGGTGATGAGTTCAGGGGATGAGCCAGGCTGCTAGGTTCATGGTCTGTAGCTGAGGATGCAAAATCTGGCCCTCCTGCTGGGACAGCAGGGAAGGGATCTGAGGCAGGTGCCATGGTGGCACTACTGTCAGTCTGCGCAAAAGAGGTTACCAGCCCTGTCGTGGCCAGTCTTGTGCAATCAGGATTGTCCTTGGCTTGTCCTGTTTGATCTTTAGTAGAACCTTCGAGAGGAGGGACAGAGGGGGAAAGGCACAGATTGAGAGGTTTTCCCATGTAAAGGACAGGGCATCCACTTTTCATGCTTGGCTGTGGGCAGTTCTGGAGCAAAACTTGCTCAATTGATAGTTCTGAGGGGAAGCAAAGAGGTCCACCTCTGGTGCCCCCCACCTGTGCCTCAGAGGCTAGAATATGTTGGGTTGCAGTTTCCGCTCGTGTGGGTCCATTAGATTTCTGCTTAAGTTGTCTGCCAGTGAATTTAGTTTGCCTGGCAGGAATTGAGCTTGCAGGTGCACTTGATTGCTCAAGGCTGAGTTCCACAGAGCCATGGCTAGTCTGCAGAGTGGGTAGGAATGGGTTGCCCCCTGCATGTTTATGCACCACATAACTGTGGTGTTGTCCATCTTTACCAATAGTTTTCCTGGAAGAATAAGGCCTTTGAAGGCTGTCAGAGCATTCTGTACAGCTAACATTTCTTTTTGATTGATATGCAGATGCATTTGCTTTGGGCTCCATTTGTCTTGAATGCACTGTCCTGTCATGTGAGCCACCCATGCACAGTCTGATGCATCTGTTGTTAGGGTTTGGGCGGCAGGGGTTGAGTGAAAGGGAGTCCCTTGTTGTGGTAGCAGGCCTCTGCTCACCAAAGGAACTCTGTCCTTAGGCAAGGAATAATAGGAATCATTGTTTCCAGGTCCTGAGAATGTTGACACCAGAGACTTTTTAAGTACCATTGAGGTTTCCTCATATGCAGTCTTGCATATGGAATTAGTAGAATGGAAGAGGCCATGAACCCTAGGGCTTGCAGTATTTTTCTTGCAGATAGCTGGGTTTTGGTGGCCAGTAGATAGAAGTAGTTTGTCAAATAAATTTGTTTTTCTGGAGTGAGGAATGCTATCTGAGAAGTTGTCTTCAAGCTTGCTCCCAGGAATACAATCTGTTGGCTGGGTACCAGATGTGATTTCTTTTTGCGGATGGTGTACCCCAGTGAAGTTAGAAGTCTGATTACAAATGTCAGGTGCTGTAGTAGCAATTCCTGACTGTCCACCTGAATCAGGCAATCGTCCAAGTATGGGTAAATTTGTTTTAATTCTTCTCTGCCTGCAATATGCAATGGCTGAAGCTAGGCATATTGTGAATACCCTGGGCGCAGTAGATAAGCCAAAGGGAAGTGCAGAGAGCCTGCTCTGAAACGTAGATATTTCCTGAACTATTCCCTTACGGGGATGTGCAGATAAGCTTCTTTTTGGTCCAGGGTGGCTAGCCAGGAGTCCTTGGTTAGCATAGGAAGCAGCTGTTGGAGAGTAAGCATTTTGAATTTTTGAACCACCAGAAAGGTGTTGAGAATAGACAGATTCGGGATAGGGCTCCACGAGTTTTCTTTTCTGGGTACCAGAAACAGTCTGGAATAAAAACCGTGTCCCCTTTGCTCTGCTGGGACAGTTTAAATAGCCTTGATATTGAGAAGAGAAAGTACTTGCTTTGGGCCTCTGTCCACTGGTTTGGGGGTAGGTCTGGCCACCCACTTGGGGCTGGCAGTGAGTGGAAGTGGAATCTGTATCCCTGGGAAACAATGTTTATGACCCATCTGTTCTGGGTAATGTACTCCCAGTTTTTTGCACGCAGGGCAAGTTTTCCTCCTAATGGTGCAAGTACTTGAGCAAGGCTTAGACGAGTTAAGGATACATCATTGTGAGATTTTACCACAGGATTGTGGCTTACTACTCCCTGTTTTAGAGGTGGGAGCACTCCATTGCTTAGATCTGTGCATACCCTGAGACTGAAGTCTTGGTGGTCTGCTGCCCCTGGGTTTGGACTGAGAAGGTCTGGGAGGGACTGGAAAAGACCATTTTTTAGAAGGCCAATGCCTACTGAATCTAGGTGGCTGTACCTGTAGGAAATCTTTAACAGTTTGCATAGATTTAGCTTTTTCCTCCATCCTTTTGAAGACTTCTTCTACTTTACTGCCAAAAAGACGTTCTTGGTTTAATGGTGCATCTAGTAATTTTGTTTTGACATGGTCTGGCAAAGTTTGTTCCTTAAGCCAAGCATGCCTTCTAAGAACAGACCCAGTGACAGCAGCCCTGCAAGATGCTTCTAAGGCATCAAAACCACATTGCAAAGTATGTTTTCCAACTTGGTTAGCAGAATGCATTAACTCTTGTAAATCCTTATGTTCGGCACAATCAGGAATCTACATCATTTTCTGTTTAATTAGTTCCATAATATGTTGCTGATACTTTAACATATGAAACTGGAAATTTAAAGCCCTGATGGCAAGAGTAGCAGTGGTGTATACCTTCTTACTCCATCTGTCTAAAGCCCTAGAGTCCCTGTATGAAGGGGTAGGGTTTTTGGCTGTTGCCTTAATGCTTTAGGATCCTTGGAAATGGTCTCTGGATCCACAGTCGGGTTTTTAAAGAGAAATTTGTGGAAGTCAGGTGCTCTGCAGTACCTGTCAGGTTTCCTGGGAGCTGGGGGCAAAGTATCAGGGGTAAGGCTGGATTTCAAGAAGACATCATCTACAATTTCCAGAACAGGAGGTATAGCTAGAGGCAAGTTTAAAAATTCCCTGAGTCTCTTTTTGGACTGTGAGTAGTCCTGGCACTCCCAGCGGAAATGTTCTCTAAGGGTATGCAGGGTTTCGCCACAGGAAAAATCTTCTGGTGGGGAAGCAAAAAGAATGGAATCCTCTGCATCAGAATCCTCATAGGTGGATAAGGGTATGTCCTGATAATCAGAAGGATCAGAGTCAACAGACTCATGATATGAAGAATCAGAAGGAAAATCAGTTCTTGGACTTTTTGAGGGGGAAGGCCGGCTTCCCCTAATTAAAGTAATAAGATCTTCAGCCATTCTAAGCATTTGTTTCTTAGTAAGTGGGCCTGAGAATGCGCTTTGGTCATCAGTTTCCTAGGCGTAGTGCGAACTCTGGACCTGAGAAATTCAGAATTTTTGGTTTGAAATGAAGTCGTCGGTTTAATATAAAAATCGTAAGGCTTGAATACACCCTCAGAAGCCGGTGCCTGCACAGTGGCTCCGGACCCATCCAAGGTAGAGACATCCACAGGTTCCATAGTTGAAGAAGCCTCTCGCGGCATACCGGACTCCGAATGGGTCTCAGTAGAGGCCTACGAATCTGTAGAAGTGGGTATCAAGGGCTGTGAAGGTGCCTCACTATGCGGTCTGTCTGTCTTTATCCTTATGTTTTTTTGGTGGATCGGTAGTCGGATGGCTGTCAAAGCCATTTCGGAATACGGAGAATGAGAGTGAAAGAATTTAGCGATAAAGATAGCCTGATGACAAATAGTTTGGGCATTAAACAAGGCACAAAATCGACAGTGAGGAATATCGTGGTCTGGGTCTAAACAGATGATGCAGTAAGAATGAAAATCTCTGTGAGGTATTTGCTTTCCACAGGCAAGACAATTAACTTTTTCTGACATCGGTTAAAGCAAGAAAAAAAAAAGGATCCCCAACGGGGTACTTAACTTTTAGAAGACTTCAGGTCTGAAACTCGAAAACGAAAATTTTAGGAGGCGGCCAACCGGCACTTGTGATCTGCTTCTGCTTCGGACACTGCACTGCAAGAAAAGCTGACGTAATGGCATCGGCTGCATGTTTTATACCCCTGACGACCTGACAGCATGGAAGAAGCGACAGCATCCGATGCAGAAATCCCAAGACTCTGGTATTCAGGCCGACTGAGGGCTACCTGCAGGCAGACAACCCAAATGTGATGACTGCAACAGTGAAACACGAAGAACATCAGCTTCAACCATCCCTAAGATCCTGCCTCAATGTGCAGGCTGGAGTTGAGCTGTTCAGCTCCCAGAGTCCGAGGGGAAGGGATGGCTCCAAAAACTTTTGAGTCAAACACAAACCCCTGGATCCAGCTTCAATGCTATGGCTCCAAGATCCTTCCAGGATTCATAGACATGTGGATCACAGAAAGAGTTGAAGTCAATGAATGTAAGGCCAGGCCTCAGGATCTGACACAGACAAACTCAGAATTCTTGGGTCCAAAGACTCGATTGCAGGGGGAAAGATCTTAATAGGAGTCCAAAGTTGGGATTGGACTGGTATTGGGTCACAGATCCCATGGGAGACTGACAAAGAATGACTCTCAACTGAATTTGGGTTCTGAGAAATTTTCTCAACATCCTGTCCACATCTGCTTCTGTGAAGCTCCTTGATGTCCTGAGGGTTGAAGAGGCTAAAGGTGATCTAGAAGCCCATCAAAATGTCTCTTGTAAGAAAAGTGATTGGAGTTTTGAGGACATAAGATTGGAGAGAATCCAGATGACCTTTGGAGTGAAGATTTTGATTTGGATCAAGTCAGATCCAAGGTAGCAGGTAGAATCGAGGATCTCAGTTTGTATTGAGTTTGATCCAAAGAAGCAGTCAGATTTGAGGACTTTGCAATTTTCTCAGATGGAGCCAAGCCCAAGGTAGAAGGAGGAGAGCAATCAGAGGAACGTTTCCTTGAATCCTTAACCTCACCAGCTGAATCCCCTTTGGGTTTCTCCAAACATTTCCTGAAGGAGAGAGGAGCTCCAGAAGATGAAGAAGAAGAAGATGTAACACAAGCTAGTTTCTCTGCTTGACCAGCACGCAGTGATCAAACCCTGCACAAATATCACAATTGGTGCAAGGTGCCCTGCACCGAGGCAATACATGTACTCAGAGTGGGAGCTTGAATTGGGAATTTTGTGTTCACAAGATGAAAGTTTTTTAAAACCAGCTGGCTTGTCAGACATCTTGAATCAAATGATAGCAACAAAGACAGCAACTACAATATCAGAAAGGTAAGGAAGACAAGAAAGGCAAGGCTACCTACAATGGTAAAATACCAGCAATAGTACAAACAGAAATATCAACAATGGTAGCAGGGAGGAGTACCTCAACAATGAGATAGTAGAAATGACAACAGAAACAAAGCAGGGGCACAAGGCCTAACTAGACCTATATTCAAAAAAACTCTAGCTAAATAAATATTATACTTCTAGACAAAAAGGGGATGAATCAAAGAACTAGACATCTAGTTACTTGCTAAGGAAAAAAAGAAAAACAATGACTTACCTAACTCCAAAAACCCCTCGACCTTGTACAAACACTGAAGATGCAAATGTAATCTGGGCTAATCCAGGCTTAAGAGAGGATTATGGGGAAGGGGAGGGGCTTGAGCTACGGAGCTAACATCTATTAAAGTGTCCAGGGCCAGATATGAGGTCAGATCTGAGACCAAACTGGTTAAGGAACAGACGAACCAATGCAACATCATATCTAAAGTTAAGCAGTTTTCTTTTTCAATAATACCAGAGCACAGAAAAGTTTATCACAAAAACAGAAAGTGGAAAGAGCTATGGCAAAATTTAAGAACTCTTTTGCAAGCAGAAATAATAAAGATTTTTTGGCAATTTTACAAAATTCTATACAGAGGTGTGGAGACATCAAGAAGAAACAAATCTGAAAGCTTTTTTGAAACATTAAATATTCCAAAGCTTGGTGAAGTGGAAGATCAACACTTAACAGTTGCAACAGATAATGGACAAATGAAAATCAAGATGTATAAGCAAGCAACAGGGAAGTCTCCAAGAATGGCTGTGATTCCCATTGACATTTAGATGTTAGAAGGAAGTAGGCTGTTGAAGACTTGGAAGGAATGATATAATGTTTTGAAGGGAATTGAAATACCAGTATCATGGATGAAGGCAGTAGTGATAGCACTACCAAAGGAGGGGAAGAAACCTGCAGATCCTGCCTCATATAGACATATTTTGATTCTAAAACACAAAGTGTTTATGTCTCTGCTAGCTAAGAGAATGGCAAAAATGTTACCAAGGCAGACAGATATGTGGATTTGTAGAAGACAGACAAACATTCAATACAATTAACAGAATAATTATGATTCAAAAGGAATTTGAATTTATTTTTCTTTTCTGGAATATGAATATTTTTGAAAATCCATTATTGTTTATTACTCTAGATGTTGAGAAAGCATTTGAGCATTTGATAGGGTTAGCTGAGTATTTACAAGTAGGGCAATGGTAGAGTTTGTATTCTCAAACAGTATAACAGACTTAGTAAAGAGAATATAAGATAAATCAGAGACATAAAGGTGGAAGGAGTCCTTTCTGACAACTGGAGTTTGAATAGGTGGATAAGATAGAGATGTCCACCTTCCCTTCTTTTATTTGCTATATACTTGGAAGCTATAGCTAAACACATAAGGGACTCAACAAACTTACAAACTCAGGGTGGTGCAGGTACAAGACTAAAGAAACTGAAAACATTTTCACTGCCAGTGTCTTACTGTTCATGATTATTAGTTTCTAGTGTCTTATTTTTTTAACAATATTGAAAGCCTAGCTTTGTCCCCCTGCAGGATTAGGGGTTGTTCTCTCATATGTCTGGACACTGTTCACATTTCCCACATTTAAAGGTCCAGTTTAATTTATACTGCCAGTTCCCTGTACTAAATGTTTTTGTTTTTTCCAATACAGATTTAAAATTCATTCCCATCCTGTAAGTTGAGCGTTTTTTCACCAATATTATTATATACAATACAACTGTATTTTAGTATATCTGAACTATTCAAAATAATTCTATTCAACTCTCCTGAATCATGGTAAAACATCACCCCCCTATTTTTACCCACTCTCAGTTTTACTGGTCACTTGATCTGACTCCAAACGTATGTCCCTCTTCCCAAACAGTGGCTTAAATAGCCACTATTCTTTTAAATGATAATCTCATTGTAAATACTAGTCATCAGTAATCTGGGTATCCTCTCTTTAAAAACATTTCCTAACACTTATTTAATTCCAATAAATGTGGGAAATGTAAACAATGTCCATACATATTACAGAAGGATCCCTCAATATTAAAAATTTGATCTGGAACTCTATTAGAAAGCATTTTAATTCTGATTCAATCGGATTAGTATACATAGCATGTTGTAAAAACACCATGCATTTCATGTTGAAAAGATAGAGAGAGCACTCCGAGAATGGATGTATGAGCATTCATATGATATTAAGAAATCAAATTTAAATAACGCCTTAGCAAAACATGTAGTGGGTAACAGTGGCCATATTTCAGTTTAGTGTTTTAGAAAAGTTATTTAAAAATCCTAGAGGTGTACCATGGAAAGAGAAATTAGAAGCACATGCATTATACTAGCAGCTAAAACGTAGGGCCGATTCTCCTCCAGGCCTTGATGAATGTGTATCAATTAAATGTATTTTAAAGTTAAAATCTTACCAGATTTGGACATTTATTTTATTTTAGTATTTTTGTTTTATTATTATTTATAGATTACTAGAAATGCATTTTAGAAGGGATAATTATGTATCTTGTTAATGTTTTGGAAATAAGATTATCTGATAGTTGAAATCAAATGATGGAGCAACTTTATATAAAGCCTAGTATACTGATATAGTCTCTTGATTATAGAGAGATGAAAGTGCTGAATAAATTTCATTATTTAATCCAGAGAGTGGCTTTTACGGCTTTGTTGTTTGCTTTTTTGAGTTTTATATGTTTTTGAACCGTTGTTCCACATCTTGATTTTAATATTTGAGAATTTTAGACACTGTGGTCATCAGTGTTTTGGTTTTTCAATATTATAGTCTCTGGATTATGAGTTTCAAGATAGTAGGCTTCAAGACTGTGATAGTAAACCACACACACACATATATATATATATACACATATATATATATATATATATATATATATATATATATATATATATACATGGGTCTACTTCACATCACCTAAAACCCATTTGACTGACTTTCATTTCACAGAGACCATATTACCTAATTTTCAAATTAATAAAAACTCATTTGAATGAATCTCATTTCACTGAATTATAGGCCATAGATATAATATGGGTTTCCATTCACCTGTGATTTGTTTGTGATAAAACGAATTTCTGTAATTACAGTGCTGACTGTCAGAATACCAATAGTCATGTAGAAAGTAGTGTTGTAGTGTTTTTAAATGTGGGTATGTGTCTTTACATTTTTATGGGAAGTTTCTAAAATAATATGGCAGATGGTTTGTGCGTTCCCAGCAGTAGTGGCAAAGTGTAGAGTACTATAAGACAAGTAAAAGGTATATGCCCTTTTCCCCACTGTAGTGGGATCCTGGAGTTAGTATATATAATTGGGGGTGTGTGAGGGGCACAGCCATCCTCATTGGGGATGTTGGGGATGTAGCCCCCCACTTAGTTTGGTTTTATATTGTCCAGTTTCTGTTAAGAGGGTAAGTAAGTAGTTTTTAAGTTGTGGAAAGAGGTAGTTATTAGTGTTGTGAGTGTGTTTGTCTATAGTTTAATGTTTAGTCTTTTGAAATTTAACATTGTAAGCTTTCGGTGAAGTGAGATTCAGTCAAATGAGTTTTCAGTATTTTGAAAATTAGGTGACGTGGTCTTGGTGAAATATGGGTTTTAGATGATGTGAAGTAGACTCATACACATACATATGTGTAGTGTATATATGTGTGTTTGTGTGTGTGTGTGTGTGTGTGTGTGTGTGTGTGTGTGTGTGTGTGTGTGTGTGTATGTAGGTTATCTGCAAATTATATATCTATACGTTACCTACAAGTTGTCAAATAATAACTTGTCAAATCCCCCAAAAAACTGCTGGCATGACTGACTGAAAATCAGCTAATTGAACATACCAGCAGATGGTCTGTGTGAGAATGCTGTACAGTGGGAATTGGGGTATTTCCTCTTTCCACACAGTACTGCGATCTCAGAATTAGAATATATAATTAGCATAGAGTCTGGGAAGCACAGGGAAAAAATAGAAATTTTGTTTTCTATATTGGTTTTCAATGAGTTGCTGACTGATGAATTGTGTTCAATGAGTTGCCGTTCGACAAATGGATGTTTCGACCAACTGTCGGACATACACACACATAAATATATTTGGACAACATTACAAAGACTAAACTAATGGAGAAAAGAGATGGAGATTTTGTCAATAGGAATAAACAAAACTAACGGTGCAGACAACAGGTAAGAGATGGCAGGAAATGAAAGTTACGCACTTTCCATAATGATAGATCTTTTCATCCCTGTCCTTCCAATATGACTTATGGGTTCTCAGGCCCCACTAGGATCCAATTCAGACAATTTAGTACTCCAGCCTTGAGCTCTTTCTAATTTTTTTATCCACAATGCCCTGCTTCTCCCTGACTAGTTCAGATCATATCTGGTACCTAAACCTAAGCGTATTTGTACTGCCTTGGACTCATGGAAAAAAAAGTCCTTTAGCTCCTACAGACTGGCAGTCAGAAGGAAGGCAGGTTCTTGTCTCATCTGGAAAAGAAATGATCTATCATAATGGTAAGTGCATGACTTTCATATCCTATTCATTCAGTCTGTCCGATCTGATATATGGGTCACAATCCCCAGTTATGTGACTCTTGGGTACATAGAGTCATAGATGTAGACTAGGCTAACGACCACTAGGGCTTTTATAAGTTCAGCGAAGCATCCCAAGTGTATCCTGCAAGTTTATGTGCCTTAGAGGTTATTTTAAGGTGTATATGTAAGCAAAGTCAAGATTTACCGGCTATCTCTGCCCATTAAAGATATACCTACTAGACCCAGAATGTATTTCTGACTTCCCAACCACTTGTTCAAGTTTCTCTTGAATAGGGTTAGGGAAGAGCTCTGCCTCACATAGATGGGAATTCTATGAGGCACATACCTGTCCCTTCAACGTGTCCTATTTATGTCGCAAGGTAATCCTATCCTTATGAAATATAATGCAAGGCGGAACACAGGATAAGGCGTGCAATCAGGAATTCCTCTTATATGAAGTGACAGTCACTAAAAGGATAGTTTTTCAAGATAAGAACTTTAATTCTGCAGGTGCGGCCAGCTCAAATGGACGTTTGGACAGCAATTCCAACAAAAAAGTTTAAGTTCCATGGATCATTTATGGGAGGCTGCAAATGAAAGATACCTTTTAGAAAAGCTTTACATAACTTAAAAGAAGCCAGAGAAGAGTCCTGGTAGCCAGTGTGGAAGGAGGAAGTAGCTGCCAACTGTATCTTGATAAAGGAGATGCTTGATCCATAATAACACATAAAAGAACAAAAATGTAGTGCATCTCCCGCAGATACAGAAAATGGCTCTACATTGTGAGATTCCACCCCATATGCCAAATCTTTTCCATCTAAATGTAGAAGATTTCTGAGAAGCTGTAAAGATGTGGACTACATCAGCAGGAAGGAAAGTATCCCATGCCATCACTAGAACTGGAGAAACCATGTGGTAAGTTTCAGATTGGAAATGTCCAGATGAAGTTTTCCGGATGGGAGATTAATGAGATCTGGCAGTGGATTGAGAAGCCAATGCAGTTTGTTCAGTTAAGGTTCGAACAGGGGAAACTATATATATCTGGGACAAAAAGGGGCAATGAGGATGACAGTGGCCTTGCACCAAATGGGTTTCTTTGTGAACTTGATCATAAGTAGGATGGGAGACATGCACAAAGTAGCCTTGGAGGGCAGTGACTGGACAGAGTATCCTTGGGTTCTGTTCCTGATGAGAGAGTATGGCAAAATAACTGCTGCACTTGGTGTTCTGTGGAGATGCAAAACAGATTCCAACAAGGTTTGCCCCAGCGACTGAAAATAATCTCTGCAATTGCTGGATTCAGGGACCATTCATGAGGCAAGAGGAGGTTCCTGCTGAGTCTGTCTGCTAGATCACTGAACCTTCCAGAGATGTGTGCTGCAATCAGAAATCAGTGAGAGGACATTGCCCACTGCCATACTGTCAAGGCCTTGTTTAAAACAGGACAGGATCTGGTTCTCTCTTGCTTATTTATGTACCTGACTACTGTCATATTGTCTGTCTGTATGTTTATCACTCCTAGACAAAGACAGACCTGTTGTTTTTGAAACACAAGAAGAACTTCCCTCATCTGTTGGACATTTATGTGAAGTCAAGCCTCTGAGTCTGATCAAAAACCTCGGACCATTCTCCCTTCATAATGCCACCTCCCCACCCACCCAAGAGGGGATGCATTCATGGTTACACTTGATATTGGAGGGAGCACCTGGAAAGGCCTGCCTGCAGGTATCAAAGGAGAATGAAGCCACCAAGTTAGATGAGCTCTGCACAACTGAGTTAGCCTAATGGATTGAGACAGGTGACTGTACTTCTGAGACCACTGTGACTGAAGTGTCCATTGTACGATTGTCATATGATAATGAGCAAATTGCACCACCAGAATCGATGACGCCATGAGTCCCAAACACCTCAAGATCAATTGTGCCAGAGAATGACTGAACTCCAGTAGATTTTGAACTGCAGCTTTCAAGGAGGCAATTCTGTCCTGTGGAAGAGAGCGATCACAGTTAAGGTCATGTCCAAATAGCAGTCCAGAAAGACTAAACATTGAGTGGGAGTCGGGTTGGATTTCCACAGATTTACTGAAATACCCAGAGAGGCACACATGTAGAGCAGATAATCATTTACTTGAAGAAGAGACTCCTTGGAAGAGGCACCCAGGATCCCTTCATCAAATAAGAGAAAATGTTCAATTACACTGAAGAAGCAGATGAGTTGGAACTACAGCCATGCATTTGGTGAACATCCTGGGTGCTAAGGTGAGACTGAAAGACAGAGCTCTGAATTGGAAAAGACTGGCTGCTAATCAGAAGCGTACAAATCTCCAGGACTCCTTCTCTATCTTTATGTGAAGGCAGGCATCCTGGAGATCTACACAGAACATTCTTTTATTCTTCTGAAGACATGAAAAAAGTGACTGCACTGAGACCATTCAAAAGCAGGTCTTTTCAACATAAGTGTTTAGGAAGTTTAGGTCCAAAATGGGCCACAGGTCTTTCATTTTATTCAGAACCAAAAACAAGCGAGAGTAAAATCCTAACCCAGTCTGGTCTGGTTTGACCTTAAGGAGAGCTCTTTTTTGCAGAAAAGAACAAGCCTCTTGCATAGCAGCCTTTGCCTGACTGGGTGGGACATCTGGCAATAAGGAAAGTGGGGATGGAGGAATTTCAGAAAATGGAATTTGATAACCCCTGGATAAGATCCCCCTTACCTATTTGTCTTGTGTGAAGGTGAATTATGCATGAGGCTAGAGTGATATGCATACCCTACTACCTCCAGAGTGGAGCAGTTGGGCAAACCTTCTGGATTATTGGGGATTCTGTCAGATAAGGCTCCACCAGTGACCTCCACAATCTCTGGGCCTGTATTCACTGTAGTGGTCTCCTCTGACTCGGCCACCTCACTGTCTGAAGAAGAGTCATACCAATGCCTAAACTTATGAAACCAGAATGAGTGAGGCCATTTTTGGTTCCTGCAGAATGTGCATTGAGGGGTCTTGAACTTCACTCCTACTGCAAAGAGGATCTTACCATCCTGCTTACTCTTCTGCATCCTTTCTTTCATTGTGAAACCAAATAAGGTGTTTCCTTCAAACAAAGCACTTGTAAAGAATGCTTTAAAGTTGCCTATAAAATCACACAAATGCAACCACATGTGGCTTCTCATGGTGATGCCCACTAGGGCTGCTCTTGTCTCCTCCATCCGCAGTGTTATATAGCAAGGGTATGGAGAGTTTTGTGATATTGGACATCATACAGACTGGCTTGGAGTTGCTTCTGTAATTCTGGTGTAATGGGATTCTTCAGACAGGATAATGCCTGTTAAGTGAGATCCCTCTGGAACCTTGTCATATGAGCAGCCTAGTTCATGGCCCACATATCAAAGGAACAAAAGGCATACTCCCACTTCCCCAATCTATCCATAGCCCAGGACACCTTGTTGGACAGATGGATAGATAAAGAGTCTTCAGACAACTCTTTCTTGGTGGCTGCCACAGTTATGAGGGAGTTTACATAGGGAGTCTTTACCCGGAAAGGCTTATCTTTAGGAAGGTGTGGCATTTTATCAGGCTTCCTTGGGACCAACTCATTTGTGTTGAGTTCCTGCCTTGACTTCCTCGCTGCTAACCGCATCAACTTGTCAGCAGGAGGGACCACCAAAGACATACAAGGAGTCATTTTGTATGCCTCAAATAATACTGATTCTTCCTGTGTGGGTTCAGATGGCCAAGATCCTCTCTGTTGTATGAGCTCCAGGATCTCTCTGAGGGAAAAGTCCTCAGGGGGGAATTTTGGGAAGCCCTTTACATCATCCAAAGTGACTGACTCCACTGGTAAGTCTAGATGCTTTCTCTTGCATGCCCTTTTCTTAGATGGCTCAGGGAATGAGGCTCCTGAGTCTTCCAAGGACTGTCTTTGCACTCACACAGGATGTTTGGGGTCTAGAGAATGAATCTGCCCAAATGATGCCTGGTGAGAAGCCAAACCAAATCAGCAAGAGTCATGGGGTGGAACTGTTGTTAGAGGAACCTGTGAATCAGCCTTGTGTGGTGATGAAATGATCCTCCCCATTGCTCAGAAAGCCACAACAACCTCCAGGGTATCCAAAGATACCACACTCATGATAGGATCCAACTCTCCAAATGAACAGTGTGAAAATGACCCGGGTGGAATCCTTAGATATGACTGAGTAGTTGGCACCAAGAAGGGGATCGGAGCCAAAAGTCTCAAAAGACTGATGTCTCTGACAGAAGCAATAGGTTCACAGGACGATACTAGGCAATTGGCCTGGAGGCTCTTATAAGCCTAGCCAAGAATTTCACCCATGTTCCCACAAAGTCAACACCTGTTTCCTCTGTCCAGCAAGGACACAGGTCAGATCTCAGGGGTGTATTTTCTGTTTCCCATCCATTCATCCGGGTTCCTCTTAAAGAGGGCTAGTGAGGTAGTCTGCTTGACATGGAGAGGGAGTCTATTCCACAGATGGGGGAGTCTTTGGGACACAAATCTATCATGTCAACAAGTTCTGTTAATGTCACAGTCCAGGTTAAGGCCTTGCACATGGGTTGCATGAGTGGAGTTTGACTTAGGGATATGCAGCAACTCCATCAAGGCTGGGTCTGACACAGCCTTGTATGCCAGACACAGGTTACCTCTGAGCAGTCTGTACAAGCCTGAGTAGAGAGACATTTTTAGCTTATCTGCATGTTTGAGACCCTGGATTTTCCTGGTCAGGAACCTCTGTGGTCTCCCCAGCTGCTGCATGTGCTTGGCAAGGTACATGCCGAAGGGGGCACTGTACTCGATAATGGGTCTGATAAGGGAGGAGTACAGGGATGTTATGACCTCCTTGTTCCTGGATGAAATACCCTTATGTATGAGGTGAGCCATATAGAAAGCCTTCCATACAATGGAGGCAACATGGTGGACAAAAGTTAGGTTGCTATCAACCTGGGTGCCCAAGTCCCTCATGACTGACTGTGTGCTTAGCACGTTGTTATTAATGTAATAATTTGTGGGATGCCATTTTTTCTCAAAAGGGATAATGATTCATTTCTTGGTATTAAGTTTGAGGTAATGCTTCTGGCACCAGTCATTAGTTTGGGTAAAGCCCTCTTGGGGGATGTTCACATAACTAGGGGAATTTAAGACAGCGCCCAGCTTGCAGTCATCTGCAAACTTGGTCAGCCACAGACCACTGGTTTTGGCTTGCACTTCAAAAAAGTATATCTCAAGCAGCTGAAGCCCCAAGACTATCATTGGGGTACACCGCTCATTACGGGTCTACTACTAGAGGTGGTTTCACCTATTCTGACTGCGTGGGTTCTATAAGTGAGCCGGTTAGCTACCACTCTGGTAACATATGGGTTGATGCCTAGCTGGGACAGTTTATCTATTATGCCCAAGTGGGGAATAGTGTTGAAGTCTTTGGCTAGGTCAAGGCAGGAGGTGTGCACTGTCTACCCCTCGTCCATGGCTTTTGGTGACTGTTTTGAAGAAGTCGATCAAGTTTAACAGGCATGATCTTCCTTTGACAAAACCAAACTGTGTGGGGCAAGTGTTTGGAGGTTGCCTACTTCCTTGTTTATAAGGTCCATGATAATGCATTCCATGGCTTTGCAGATCAGGCTAGTTAGGCTGATGGGCCTACAATTGCCTGGGTCGGTGGACGCTCCACCTTTGTGCAGAGGAAAGACAGTGGCTGTCCTCCATTTGGCTGTGATGAAGCTGGTGCGTAGGCTTTGGCTGTACAGGGTGCCTAATGGTGCTGGGAGCTCTTGCCTGAGTTCATGTAGGACACAGCCAGGGATGTTGTCGGATCCCATGGAGGCTGTATTTTTTGCCCTTGAGAAGGCATTAAAGACCTGCTCCCTGGTGATGAGAGAAGGGGGCAGGTGCTGTTAATGTCCTGGTTTACTGATGGGGAGACGGGGGGGGAGTTTTCACTGAACCTGTCTGCCAGCAGGCTGGCTATACGTATGGCATTTGTATATGTGGTGTTCTTGACCACCAGTTCAGAGCAGATTTGGGTGTTACCTTTGCGACTGCGGATGCATGTGAAGAAGGCCATCTGATTGTCCTTAATGGATGTGGCCAATCTGGACTCAAAGTTAGCCTTAAAGGATTTCACCAGTGACCTTATTTGCTTGTTGAGACAAAGGAGAGATTGATTTCAATTTGGCACATGCTTCTTCTTGGTCCTGGACAGCAATGTTTCCTTTTATTATAGAGTTTATTTATTGCTGCTGTCCGCCAGACAGGTTTACTCTTCCTTGAGGATGATGATTTGGTTCTGTCAGGTACTGCTGAGTCCATGCATCTATGTAGGTGCTCATACAGTTTTTTGGTGTAGGCTTGGACATTAGTGCTAGTTCCAACTGAAGGAAAGGTGGCTGTGAAGCTGCTTATACTTGCTCTCATGAGTTTGTAGTCAGCTTTGGAAAAGTTTTTTTGTTTGACCCTGGCAAGGGGAGGTCAGAGGAGATGGTGACTTTGAAAATGATTGCTTTATGGTCAGATCTTACCAAGGAGGATGACACTGTAGGGGTGCTACAGTAGCTACTCATGTTGGTTAGTAGAAGGTCCGGGACATTTTCACCTTTCGTGGGGGTGTCGACCAGCTGATCCAATGCATTGGCAATGACGAAGTTGAGGAATCTCTAGGTGTTCTTGTCTGGGCTAGAATAGGTCTTCCACTCTATGGTTGGGTAGTTAAAGTCACCCAGGATTAGGGTAGAGGGTTGAATCTTGATGGATTCATGCAAGTTCAGATAGGTGGAGTGGGTGTCCTGAGTCATGGTTGGGGGTCTGTAGCTAGCTATGATTTGAAAAGGTATTTTGTCAACAGTTAACTGCACCTGGAGTGTCTCCTGTGCGTCATACTGTTTGACCAGCCTAGAAGTGTGTATGTCTCTGATAAATATTGAAACTCCACCTCCTTTGGCTTTGTCGCCCTCCGTTTGGGGTCTGAAAGTATGGTAGATGAGTAACCTGGTAAGGCTTGGGTGCTCTCCACAGCTTTGAACCAGGTTTCAGTGACTGCATAAATATCAGCATCTTCCAGGGTGATTAATGCTTGTAATGAGTGCAGTTTCATATTAAGACTCCTAGCGTTTAGCAGCATGATCTTTAAATTTTGTTTAGAAGAATTTTTCACTTTGATAATTTTGTCCTCACAACTTTGCCTAAAAAAGGCACAATGGGGGAGGCAAGAACCTTTGCCAGAAGCCTGAAAAGCAGGGGTGACTGATGAAGGCCATCTCTGGAAAAGCATCATGGTCTGTCAATCATGTCCTCCCAGGCTGTCAAGCACCGGATCCCCTTGGAATGATACCAGAAACTAAGCCAATTGTTAAAGTCAGTCATTTTCTGTTTGTATTGAGGCATCGTTCTCAGTGACAGCAAGATGCTGCTTAAGGCTAGGGGCATACCTGCCTGGGACACACATTCAGCGAGCTCAATCATGTCTCTCATCATATAGTCCAGAAAGGTACGTCTCAAGTTATTCACACCAACATGGACAACGACAGAGTCATAACAGTACCTGCTGTTGAGAGACCTGACTGCGTGCATTATATGGCAGATTCTAGCACCTGACAAGCAACATCCCATGACTTTCTCCTTTTCTAGCCTGATGATGGGCACTTCTATGTGTCTCACGACAGAGCATCCTATGACTAATATGTTGGGTTTGTGGCTGGGCCTTAGAGACTCTGAAACATAGACGTGTGTACTATGTGTGGTGTTTGATGCTGTGGGTTGTGATGTGCGTGTGTGTTTTTGCCTCAGAGGTCTCTTTTTTTAGGTATGCTTTTGTTGAGAACCTCCACATATGTGGGGGAGTCTGTTGTACAGGTGTGGATGGTGTTAGAGGTGTGGTGTTTGTGGTCTTTGAGCAGACAACCTTCTCAATGCCAGATGTACTGGCTTGTGATTGAGACAGCAAGGATTCTAGGTTCTTAATGTAACTGCATCTCTCACACATTGTGTTCCAAAGTGGTAGTAGTAGAGGGTTGGCCGTGTACATGAGGCAGTTGCTACACTGTCTTAGGATGCCAATATCAACCAGACTTGCAGGAGAAACCATAGGAAATTGCTTGTTCATGATTGCCAGAATCTGTGGAAGACAGGCCAGAGATAGTAGAGTGGTTACTATCTGAGGAGAGTACATATAGGTGTGAGTAGGGCTGGATAAAACCAATACAGTAAATGCAAGGGAGGGAAAAAATGCAGCTGAGATACCACGCAAAGGGTTAAAACAGTGTAGGAGCAGCGTGCGATGTGCAAACAAGTGCAAGCCCATGCAAACGCAGAGTTTAAGTAGCACAAAAATGAAAGTAAAACAGAAACACTGGACTTGACCAATTAAGCCATGCCCATGAGCTCTTAGCTAAACACCCTATACCAGACCAGTTTCAAACAGTTCACTTACTCCCACTAAGTGCAGGTAGGCCCCAGCTAACTCAAGATGGCGTAGCAGGAAACGCAGAAAATATAGGAATCACACAAACAGATCTGGATACAGCAAAACCTGCAACCACACTATGCTAAAGATATTTCAACTCTGTTTAGGTCGATTTAATACAGAAGAACAGATACACACTTAAATATAACAGCAGAAGAGTTCACACTCAGTTAATTAAACAGTTTAACAATAAAATAGTGAAAAATACAGTGCACATGTAATGCAAGATAATAAAACAGCACAGTTAAACAAATGCAAGTGCAGTATAAGTCAATGAAACCATCCGCCTGATTCCTCAGCTCCAAGACTTTGATATTGGATCCAACAGGGTATAAGTCGGAAGAGTTGGACCAAAAATCCATGGAATTGATGGCTCAACAATTCCCAGACCACAGGATCTGACTGACCATAAGGATCCAAAGAGATTGGAGCAAAAGTGTGGACTGGTGAGGGAGCCCAGATCAGGGTTAAATTAATGGATCCAACTACCTTTGGAGATGATGGAGTCCACATCCATCTGAGTTCTGAGGAACTTCTGTAATACACAAGCCAAACAGAGTTCTGAGGCACTTTTATAGGATTTCAAGGACTTTGCAAATAGGGTCTAAGAGAGCCATGACATTGGTTTCTCATTTCTGTTGGTAGAATCTTGTACATTGATGGGAGCTACTAATTCTGGATCTGGAGAAGGGGTATAGGTTGTAGTCTGAGCCATGAGGTCTTTGATCTTAGAGCCTTAGGAATCGATGCTGGAGATGAAGTATCAGAAGGATGCCTCCTCAACTTCGAATCCTTGGGTTTCAGGATTTTTTTTTAGTAGATTTTTTAGTTTTGACTGGCTCTGGAGGAAGAAGCCCTTTGACTATGAGCTTACTCCTTCTAGCTGAAGGTGTCACACAATGCACTGAGATGTGCAACCCCTAGACAGACCATACAAAGATCATGGGGGTCTTGAGAGGGAATGTTATGCCCACATTTGGAGATTTTGTGATGTTGGTAGCTGTCTACATTTCCCAACACAATATCCAACAAACACTGCAAATAAATTTAAAAAAGTCTACTTTCAATTCTAAATATACAGCTAGACAGATAATCTTAATAAGTAAGAACACTCAGTTCTAAACACTATAAATATAAACTTAAACTAATAAAGATGACACACAGAACAAGTTTTATAAGACTGAGGTTAACAAGTACAACTTCAGTAGATATCACTCTATAAATGGGATAGCTTGACACTAACACTAACCCTAACTCTATAAACTAATACTACAGTCAATAGAACAGAGCTACTTCAAGAGTCAAAACTGTAATAAGGAATGGCAAAATGCCTACAATTAGCTATTTGGACTAATTTTAATTAACAAATAAGAGGTAAATCACTTATCTGCTGAGACAAGCATTGCTACTTCAAGAGGCCACAAGTGAGATCTGAGCTAGTCAGGGAGGAGTAGGGTATTATTGGTAAAAAATTTAGGTGGGGCTGGAGGACTATATCAGCTAGACAGGATCCAAGTGAGGCTTGAGGACCCATATGTCAGACTGGACGGACTGGAGGAAAAGGATCTGGAGGTAACTAAAAAAGGAGCAATGAGCCATGCTTCTGGGAGCAAATAAGTTGAAAGGAGAAAGGAGAAAGTGATAGTGTGGGTAGAAGCCAAGCAGGTGTTTGACATGCAGGTCAAAGAATGCCTTCCATATTGGTGTTTGCTGGTGGCATATAAACCAAAACAGAAAAGGGGAGTATCAAGTGAAAGAGCAGCTCAGGTAGGGTTTTTATAGGACTCAAGAACAGAAGGTGCTGTTAAGAAAGGTATTATTAGTAAGACATATAACATGTCACATGATAATTATAAAAAAAAAAAAAAAGAAAAAAAAACAGAGTGGATTAGAATGACAAATTACAAAAGAGCAATGGGAAGAAATTTTAAGGTCCCTAGGTATACCAAGTAATGAAGACTCAGGATATATGCATGGAAATGTTTACAACTGGTACTTCAGATAATTTTCCATCAAATGGAGACCAGACTCTGGAGATGAGAAAGGAATGAGAAAGGAGACTGTGAACACATTTTCTGCGCTCCCTACAAAATGTCCTGACACATTTGCTGGGGGAAAGTATTATACTAACTAAAGAGATGATGTTATTCAGTTGGTATCTAGGTTTACAATTATCAAGACATAATAGGACCTTACTAAGTTTAAGGTTGCTAGCAGTCAAAAAAGCAATTTCGCAAATGTGGAAATCAAAGATTAAACCAGCTGTAATGAAATACCGAATACTGTAATGGAAATAAAATATTAAGAGCCAGTATTATTGTTATTACTATTGTTATTATTATTATCAAAAGATGAATTATTAGAATAAATGATGCATTTGGGAACAATATATAGAAAATAATGATCAGACAGATATTCAAATAAGTAGACTGGCAGGACATAAAAATATATGAGTATTTATTTATTTATTTGACATTTGTTGACTGGGTATGTCCATCTGAGCATGCACCCTTTTTCAGCGGAAGCCTAGGGAGAAAAGCTCCATAAACAGTACACAAGGCAGATACAAATTATAACAAAAGTTTGCGCTAAACATATTATTTAAAACAGTCATGAATGTAATAACAGAAATTGCTATAATTTGCAGGCAAAAATTTAAGTAAACATTAAAATTCATTACAAAGAGTATGACGCAGTACAAATTAGTTGAGTGAAGTATATTTAAAAAGTGGAGTAGATTTAAGAACGGTTAGAACAAGGTTAGTGTTCTAGTCCATAAGAATAAAGGAAAAGAGTTATGAAGGAAACTATATATAATGCATACATACAACAATAGTTGGCTAGGGTGTTTTGGATTTATACACGTCTTTGTTTTGCCTGTACAGTATTTAAACATTCACTTCACGTTTACCAAGCAGTACAGATATAGTGGATTTAGGGGAATTTCAATTGCTTTGATGATGTGCCAAGGGTGTAGATTAACATGTGAAGATGGACAAAGAGTACTGATAAACCTCTGATGAAACTGACATTTAAAATTTGTTTACAGAGTACAGCATTGATCACAAGTGACCAATTTCAGTCACAGCCTGGGAATATAAAGAAAGAAAGAAAGCAGGAGTATAAGGAAAATGCACGTCTATAAAGCACCATTATCAGCTAACAAAAATGTATAGATTACTAATAACAAATCAACACATGCCTCATTTAGAAAGTGAGGTGTTTATGTGATGACTACAGCTGA